>NC_090415.1:6048638-6051138 GCF_036365525.1 Heterodontus francisci
TGTTTGCTGGGTAATTTTGCAGAGGGAACATATTATTCTTCATTTTCGATTCAAATTTCCTTCCAATTATCTCACAGTCAAAAGGGTGCCATTCCAATTTTGGGTGATGGCACAAAACAGGCAATTTGGAATTGACTACGTGTTAGACGCCATTGAAGAAAATGGGCAGGGTGTACAATAAGGTGCCAATTTTGCCTTCAGTTAAAACTGTAGGACAGATGTCTTGTATCCACCTCAGTGTCTCCCGACAAACCATTTTCAAAAATGCATTTGTGGGGTGTGAGGGTCAGAATTTGTTGCCCATCCCTAATTGCCCTTGAACTGAGTGGCTTTCTCGATCATTTCAGAGGGCATCTGACAGTCAACCACATTGCTGTGGGTCTGGAGTTATAAGTAGGCCAGACCATGTAAGGCTGGCAGATTTCCTTCCTTAAAGGACATTAGATGAGTTTTTGCAAAGATCATCAGGCTATAAACTGAGAGAGGGGAATGTGCAGCGAGACCTGGGTGTTCTCGTACACCAGTCGCTGAAGGTGAGCATGCAGGTGCAACAGGCGGTAAACAAGGCAAATGGTATGTTGGTCTTCAAAGCGAGAGGATTCGAGTACAGGAGCAGGGATGTCTTGCTGCAATTATACAGGGCCTTGGTGAGGCCACACCTGGAATATTGTGTGCAGTTTTGGTCTCCTTATCTGAGGAAGGATCTTCTTGCTATAGAGGGAGTGCAGCGAAGGTTTACCAGACTGATTCCTGGGATGGTGGGACTGACGTATGAGGAGAGATTGAGTCGGTTAGGATTATATTCGCTCGCGTTCAGAAGAGTGAGGGGGGGATCTCATCGAAACCTATAAAATTCAAACAGGACTTGACAGGGTAGATGCAGGAAGGATGTTCCCGATGGTGGGGGGAGTCCAGAACCAGGGGTCATGGTCTAAGGATACGGGGTAAACCTTTCAGGACGGAGTTGAGGAGAAGTTTATTCACCCAGAGAGTGGTGAGCCTGTGGAATTCGCTACCACAGAAAGGAGTTGAGGCCAAAACATTGTATGTTTTCAAGAAGGAGTTAGACATAGCTCTTGGGTTTAAAGGGGTCAAAGGGTATGGGGGGGAAAGCGGGAACTGGTTACTGAGTTGGACGATCAGCCGTGATCATAATGAATGGCGGAGCAGGCTCGAAGGGCCGAATGGCCTACTCCTGCTTCTATTTTTTATACATCATGGTCACCAATCAACAAGCTTTTTAATTGGAGATTTGTTAATTGAACCCAATTTCACCATCTGCTCTGGTGAGATTTGAACCCATGCTCCCAAAGCATTAGCCTAGGTTCTAAACTAGTAGCCCAGTGATATTCCCACTGCGCCACCACCTCCCTCCTCACAAACGCTTGCCCCAATGATCGCTTAAAATGTTATCAGGAGCCTTGAAGCACACAATTAATGGTCAGTTTATTTCTTGTTTGCGTTTCAGACCAGCCGCCCAAACCGTCCATATCCCTCAGTCGATTTTCCGAAAACTTTGTGAAAGGGGAGAACCTATTTATTCAATGCAACGCTTTTGGCTACTATCAAACCGCAGTGTTTTATCTGTATAAGGGCGATGAGGACCATCACATGGCTTCAAAGGTCCCTTCCGCGAGGGGTCACTCTGCCACTTTCCTTTTCCCAAACATTGACGCTGGAAATGAAGGGAATTACACCTGCAGCTACGAGATCGAAGTTACTGGACGCCTTTACAAATCGCCCAAAAGCGACACGGTCAATGTAGCTGTCAAAGGTACGTTCAATAAAATCCACAGGGTGGAAATTCGTCTTGGTGCGGTGGCATACAATCGGTGGCCTTGGGGTGATGTCTTGCTCTCTGCAGTCTGGAGGATGGTAGACCCTGGTGTTCCCCAAAGGCCAGTGCTGGGATCATTGCCTTTCCTTTTGCTATGTAGAAATGCCCATCCCTAATTGCCCTTGAGAAGGTGGTGGTGAGCTGCCTTCTTGAACCACTGCAGTCCATGTGGGGTAGGTACACCCACAGTGCTGTTGGGAAGGGAGTTCCAGCGACAGTGAAGGAACGGCCGATATAGTTCCAAGTCAGGATGGTGTGTGACTTGTAGGGGAACTTGCAGGTGGTTGGTGTTCCCATGCATCTGCTACCCTTGTCCTTCTATGTGGTAGAGGTTGCGGATTTGGGTGGCACTAAGGAGTCTTGGTGAGTTGCTGCAGTGCATCTTGTAGATGGTACACACTGCTGCCACTGTGCGTCGGTGGTGGAGGGAGTGAGTGTTTGTGGATGGGGTGCCGATCAAGCGGGCTGCTTCGTCCTGGATGGTGTCGAGCTTCTTGAGTGTTGTTGGAGCTGCACCCATCCAGGCAAGTGGAGAGTATTCCATCACACTCCTGACTTGTACCTTGTAGATGGTGGACAGGCTTTGGGGGAGTCAGGAGGTGAGTTACTTGCCTCAGGATTCCCAGCCTCTGACCTGCTCTTGTAGCCACGGTATTTATATGA
>NC_090415.1:6056138-6146138 GCF_036365525.1 Heterodontus francisci
ATGGCATCATCTGTCGTCCGATCTAGGTGATAAATCACAATACAGTCGCTATAAATGGGCGCACACTGGTAGCTACCCAGGGCTGAACTTGCCCAGTCTGGCCTATATGTGACTCCGGACTCACAGCAATGTGGTTGCCTCCCCGCTGCCCTCTGAAATGGCCTGGCAAAGGCACTCAGTTCAAGGGCAATTAGGGATGGGCATCGAATGCATGGCCTTGCCAGCGATGCCCACATCCCATGGCAGAATAAAAACAAAAATGCAGAACAGACTCGAGTGTCTCAATGATCTATTCCTGCTCCTTTGTTCCTATATTCTGGTGACGCGAAGGAGTGGAAAACGTTTCCTTGTGAAAGAGAAAGAAAAAAAATCACTTCATCACAATTTAACTCATGTTTGATTCCAGATCATTGAGGTTCGAGAGGTTCAAACTATCAGCGCAAGTTGGAATCCTTTTTTTTCCTGACAAAGAGGAGGTCAAGGGGTGACATACTAGAGGCTGTCCCTTAAAGAAAGATAGCAAGGGGCTCCGTAGGGTAGACCCTGAGAAAATATTTTCGCTTTCCGTGAAATCTTAAGCCCAGGGCCATGAGTATGAGATAGTCACTAATAAATCCGGCCAAGAATTCAGGACAGGAGAAACAGAAAGTGTCGAAGTGAAAGGGTGAGCAGGGAAGAAGGAAAAAAAGGGATAGGGCAGAGAGCAGGAGAGATTAAATGACAGAGATGTCACAGAGCAAATGGAGTGCTAATAGTTGTGACAAAGGACAAAGTATTAGTCCAGAGAGAGTGTTAATGGCAGAATAATGAACAGCTCTATCCAAAAGCAAAAGAAAAACCCGTTTCAGAAAAAAAGTCATGCTCTGAAATTGTTGAACTCAATGTTGAGTCAAGAAGGCTGCATAGTGCCCACTTGGAATGTGAGGTGATGTTCCTTGAGCTTGTTTTGAGGCTCGCTGGGACACTGCAGCAGGCCAAGGGCAGACATGTGGGCACGCGAGAGGAGGGTGGTGAAAGCAACTGGAAGCTCGGGGTCAGACTTGCAGAGGTCAGGACAATCTGCTTGGCCAAGGGAATGCCGAGAAAGTGGAACTCTCCTAACATGGGTTGGTTGAGGAGAATAGTAGAAATGCACTTTGGGAAAAGCTGGGGAGAAGGGAATAGCAGGATTTGCAGTTAGCGTTAGATGAAGAGGGTGGTAGGAGGCTCAGGTGGTGTATAAGGGCTGGCACGGAGCTGTTGGGCCGAATGGTTGATTTTTGTGTGCTGTGAATTGTATATAATTCATTCCATGCCATGTCATTCGTCCCCATCTTTTTGGATTACGCAACAGGGCAAACGGCATACATTTCAGTGAATTTCTGTCATGCTTTTTAGGGTCATTAATCTTGTATTCCTTGTGGTTTTTCAGATAACGCTAAACTTCGACTGGTGGATGGGCCCAATTCCTGTTCGGGTAGAGTCGAGGCTTACTACAATGGCACCTGGGGCACTATCTGTGATTCCGGGTGGGACATTCTGGATGTCCAGGTTGTTTGCAATCAGGTCGGATGTGGGTTTGGCCAATCGGCCATTTCCGGTGGCCAGTTTGGAGAAGGGGCAGGCCCGATTTTGCTGGACAACGTCCGGTGCAATGGGTCCGAGTTATTCCTGTGGTCCTGCCCGATCCAGACGATCAGCCCCCGGACCTGCCGACAGAAGAACGATGCTGGCGTCATTTGTTCAGGTGCGTATCTGCCTTGTGGAAGGGAAGGGTGGAAGTAGGCATGGCGAGAGGGTGGACATTAGTCGTGGGCACTGCCTCCAGCGGGTAGTGCCACATATCGTAACGGAGATGCGGTCACCTGCACGAGACATCGCACTGAGGACCCGTCTGCCCTCTGGTCGCATCTTTCTGCCATTCCCTCCATTGCATAGAGTCACAGAGCCATTTTCCTTGTCTACCTTATCTAATGTCATAATCCTGTCCACCTCTACTAAATCTCCCCTCAATCTCCTTTGTCCTAAGGAGAACAAACCCAGCTTTTCCTACCTAACCTTGTAACTAAAATCCCTCGTCCCTGGAACCATTCTGGTAAATCTCCTCCGCACCCTCTCAAGGACCCTCACCTGCTTCCCGAAGTGTGGTGACCAGAACTGGACGCAATGCTCCAATTGGCGCCCAACCAGAGCTTTATAAATGTACCATTATAAAGATACAAGTCCAACAAAATGTATTTCATGGGCTGTTCCGCATTTCAGGATGTGGTGACAGGCACTGCACAACGTCTCCCATTTTTAACTGTTCATTTGGGAAATGTTCGTGTCAGGTTAACGTTGGCCTGCAGTGAACAACTTACATCCAGTGAAATGATGATGAAAGAACTCTTTACTGTCATTATAATGAGCAGAGTATACTCTTTGTGGCAATGACACCTGATATTATGCCTCTATTGATTTATATGCCATTGCGGTGCGATACAGATTTTCGATTCACTGTATTTTCTTTTGACCCAGATCAGTTACAAAGCCCAGAAATAGATGTGTTAAGGACATCCAGTATATTTGCTCAAGGGGAGTCTTTCAGCATTCAATGCGCCTCGCCCAATTACTACAAGGGAGGAACATTTCAATTGCAAAAACTCGGCGAGTCCACCTCTGTGAGTTCCTTGGTGGCAGAAGCAAAGTATTCCAACGTCACATTCACTGTCAAAAACATCAACATGAGCCAGAGCGGATATTACACCTGCATGTATCAGTTACAGAGAAGGGGAAAGTTGTACAATTCCACCATGAGTGACAGAGTCAAGATCACTGTGATAGGTAAGTGATCGTCTAGGTTTGAGCCAGTAGGCTTTTTTTGTTTAGTTGTTCATGGGATGTGGGCGTCGCTGGCCAGGCCAGCATTTATTGCCCATCCCCAACTGCCCTTGAGAAGGTGGTGGTGAGCTGCCTTCTTGAACCGCTGCAGTCCATGTGGGGTAGGTACACCCACAGTGCTGTTAGGAAGGGAGATCCAGGATTTTGACCCAGTGACAGTGAGGGAGCGACGATATAGTTCCAAGTTAGGATGGCTCAGAGGGGAACTTGCAGGTGGTCATGTTCCCATGTATCTGCTGCCCTTGTCCTTCTAGTTGGTAGAGGTCGCGAGTTTGGAAGGTGCTGTCTAAGGAGTCTTGGTGAGTTGCTGCAGTGCATCTTGTAGATGGTACACACTGCTGACACTGTGCGTCGGTGGTGGAGGGAGTGAATGTT
Organism: Heterodontus francisci; assembly: GCF_036365525.1. Classification (NCBI taxonomy): domain Eukaryota; kingdom Metazoa; phylum Chordata; class Chondrichthyes; order Heterodontiformes; family Heterodontidae; genus Heterodontus; species Heterodontus francisci. The sequence goes on from NC_090415.1 coordinate 6,059,373, forward strand.
TGTGGATGGGGTGCCAATCAAGCGGGCTGCTTTGTCCTGGATGGTGTCGAGCTTCTTGAGTGTTGTTGGAGCTGCACCCATCCAGGCAAGTGGAGAGTATTCTGTCACACTCCTGACTTGTGCCTTGTAGATGGTGGACAGGCTTTGGGGAGTCAGGAGGTGAGTTACTCACCACAGGATTCCCAGCCTCTGACCTGCTCTTGTAGCCACGGTATTTATATGGCTACTCCAGTTCAGTTTCTGGTCAATGGTAACTCACACGATTTTAATAGTGGGGGATTCAGCGATGGTAATGTCATTGAATGTCAAGGGGAGATGGTTAGATTCTCTCTTGTTGGAGATGGTCATTGCCTGGCACCTGTGTGGCGTGAATGTTACTTGCCACTTATCAGCCCAAGCCTGGATATTGTCCAGGTCTTGCTGCATTTCTACACAGACTGCTTCAGTATCTGAGGAGTCGCAGATGGTGCTGATCTTTGTCCAATGGTCAGCAAACATCCCCACTTTTGACCTTTCGATGGTTGGGCCTAGGACACCACCCCGAGCAACTCCTGCTGTGATGTCCTGGGGACTGAGATGACTGACCTCCGACAACCACAACCATCCTCCTTTGTGCTCGCAATAACTCCAACCAGTGGAGAGTTTTCCCACCAATTCCCACTGTCTTTAGTTCGGCTAGCGGCTCCTTGATGGCATACTCGGATAAATCCTGCCTTGATAGCGAGGCTATGTTGGGAAGCTTAGGCAGTGGGAGCAAGTGTGGGAACAATTCAATCGTTCTTTCAAGGTGTTCTCATCCTCGGCACGGTAGGCTGAGTGGCCTCGTTCTGTGGTTATGTGATTTTGCAACACTTCATTGGCTAATTTAATCTCCCTCCCTCCCTTTCATTCTAGAAAAGCCAACCAAACCAAATATTCAGCTCTTCCGAGACTCTGGCAAATATTCCATTGGCGAGTTTGTCAGCGTTAGGTGCACGGCCTCCACAGTCTTCACCGGGGCCATCTTCCTCTTGCTCAAGATTGACGGGGCAACCTCGGTGACCTACCAGGCCGTGCCAATGGCGGGCTTCGCTGTGACCTTTTCCATCGCCAACATCACATATGCTGACGATGGACATTACGCCTGCTTGTTTCAGCTAAAGCGCTCGGGGAAGCTCCACAACTCGACGGAGAGCGACCGGGTGAAGGTGACCGTGACAGGTAAGGAGAGGCATCCCTTCAGAGCTCCAATCAGGCTGATCTGCATGGCTACCAAAGTCCATTTTCAGCCCCGCTGGTAAGGAGCTCGATGCCCCTTGAGACGGGCATAATGGAAGCCTATTTGTGAGTTCCCTCGGGTTCCTGCAGCATCAAGGACTGGAGGGTGCACGATCCAGTTTGGTGTTTGAATGTGCGAAAGGCGTCGGACTCAGAACTTCATGGAAGCCTTTGGGAAGCAAATAGTAGTGGCAGGCAAATTAATATTTGGAAGGGCTGTAATTTGTCACATGCGGTGATGCAAAACAGGCGATATTCAGATCAGCGCCACCCCCAATCCTTTTGATGCCAGACCTGGTATTTGATTCCGTTGTCTGCAATGCCACTAGACTTCAGGCACTGTGCATAACGGAAGGCCGAATGGTGACTGCCCACTGAGTGACACATCCCGCCATGAATTTTCAGTCTGTAACCCCCGTTTGCGTCACTTTTACGTGGGCTCCACAGATGCCCCCATCCATTTGCATGAAGTGAGAATGAATTCTTTCGTTCTTCCCTGTCGCTTCCCAATTCAGGATTCCCTCTGGGTAAGATATTGTGGACGAGACTTTTGACTTTTGAGATTGCACCACACCCTCCGTCAGTTAAACACGCCGCCTGGCTGTCAGTCCAATTGAGGACAATAGAATTGCCTGTAAGACGAGGCGTGTAAGGGTGGCTGATGTGATAATCCTGATTTTCCCCTGCCTGTGCTCATTCTTGCTGTCAAACCCCTCCAGGGCCCTCACCCTTCTCTATGCCCATTTTGTGCACGCAACTGAGTCCAATTTCTATCCCAAGTTGTTGCTTTTGTTGTTCTTGGTGGTCCTTGCCAAGACAGACATTCAAACATACTGTGCTTCCACCGCCTTTTGAGGAAGAGATCTCTGAAGTCGCATGACCCACTGTCTTCAATGAGCGACCCCTTATTTGTAAACATTGACCCCCTAGTTCGAGAATCTCCCACAAGGGGAAACATCCTTTCCACATCCGCCCTGTCAAGACCCCTCAGGATCTTATCTGTTTCAGTTCAGTCGCCTCTTCCTCTTCTAAACTCCAGCGGATACAAGCCTAGCCTGTCCAACCTTTCCTCATAAGACAGCCCACCCATTCCAGGTATTAGTCGAGTAAACCTTCTCCGAACTGCCTCCAACGCACTTACATAATTCCTTAAATAAGGAGATCAATACTGCACACAGTACCCTAGATGTGGTCTCACCAATTCCCTGTGGAACTGAAGCATAACCTCCCTACTTTTATATTCAATTCCCCTCGAGATAAACGACAACATTCTATTAACTTTCCCAATTACTTGCAGTACCTGCATACTAACCTCTGGTGACTCATGCACCCGGACACCCAGATCCCTCTGCATCTCAGAGCTCTGCAAATCTCTCACCATTTTGATAATATGCTTCTTTTTCATTCCTCCTGCCACAATGGACCATTTCGCATTTTCCCACTCGGGCTACGTTTGCCAGATCTTTTCCCTCTCACTTAACCTATCTGTATCCCTTTGTAGCCTCCTTATGTCCTCTTCACAACTGACTTTCCTACCTATCTTTGTGTCTTGAGCAAATTTAGCAACCATACCTTCAGTCCCTTCATCCAAGTCATTTATATAAATGGTAAAAAGTTGAGACCCCGACACTGATCCCTGTGACACACCACTCATTACATCCTGCCAACCAGAAAATGACCCATTGATGCCCACTCTCTGTTTCCTGTTGGCTAACCAATCTTCTATCCAGAACCCCCTAGTCAGTATCGTGATGATAATATTCACATGTTAAGATGTAACCAAAATTACTCGATTGACAGATATTCTCTGAATAACTTTCAAGCGATGCCTTTTGTCACAATCCACGAGATGTGCTTCAGTCATGTACATCTCCATTCCCAATATGCTCTTGGTGATTAAAAACATGGAAGGGAAATGGCTGATGCGTGTGGTTATGTTATATTTCTGAATGGGTGGGAAATTCATCTTGCCCTCTGCTCCAGTCCTCACTAGATATTCAGTTGCATTGACTTCACTATTGGGCGGGATTTAGAATGGGCGACAGATGCGGCCCCTGCCCATTTTACACTTGGCCCATGATGGTACGGTTTGATCGGGGCCACCAGCTCACTCTCTTCTTTCGATGCAGATAAACTGCAGAGGCCGTCGATTTCCGTGTTGCGCTTGTCCGCCGCATTTGTTCAAGGTGAAGCCGCAAATTTCCGATGCTCCTCCTCCAGCGTCTTTGCGGTGATAACATTTTACCTCTACAAAGTCGGGGAGTCTGGTGCTGTTACCTCTGTGGGGCCGATCTCAGCATCCAGCGCCGTCTTAACTGTGCAAAATGTAACCTTGCACCAGGAAGGCTTCTTCACCTGCATGTTCCAAGTGCTGATCAAAAGCAAGCTGTACTCGTCAACTCACAGCGACCGGGTCAAGGTAACAATCGCAAGTGAGTCGCCCATTCAAATACTGTCCTTCTGAATTCATTTTCACTTCTGAAATGCATGTTCAACCAGGATACATCATGCGATGAACACTGCACAGAATGACAGGCCTTTGGCGAGGCTTCAAAGGAGATTTATCACAATGCTAGCTTGGGCAAGGGAATGTGGTTTTGTGCTTGAGCTGGAGGATTCTGCCCCAATTCTAGGACACCGCAGACTTTCGAAAGGATGTCGAGGCTTTGGAGAGGGTGCGGAGGGAGGTTGACAAGAATGGTCCCAGGGATTCGGGGACTTCAGTAAATGTGGAGAGACTGGTGAAGCTGGTATTGCTCTTCTTAGAGCAGAGAAGGTGAAGGGGCCGAGTTAATCGAGGTGTTCAGGATTGTCAGGGCTTGTCAGAGAATAGACGTGGAGGAAGCTTGCTGACCGTCAGGAGGGTCAGTGACGAGAGGGCAGAGTTTTATTAATGATTTGGACGTGAATATAGGAGGTATGATCAGTAAGTTCGCAGGTGACACGAAAATTGGTGGTGTAGTAAATAGTGAGGAGGAAAGCCTTAGATTACAGGACGATATAGATGGGCTGGTAAGATGGGCAGAGCAGTGGCAAATGGAGTTTAATCCTGAGAAGTGTGAGGTGATGCATTTTGGGAGGCCTAACAAGGCAAGGGAACATACAATGAATGGTAGGACCATAGGAAGTAGAGAGGGTCAGAGGGATCTTGGTGTATTTGTCCAGAGATCACTGAAGGCTGCAGCGCAGGTCGATAAGGTGATTAGGAAGGGATATGGGATACTTGCCTTTATTAGCCGAGGCATAGAATATAAGAGCAGCGAGATTATGATGGAGCTATGTAAAATGCTAGTTAGGCCACAGCTGGAGTACTGTGTACAGTTCTGGGCACCACACTATAGGAAGGATGTGATTGCACTGGAGAGGGTGCAGAGGAGATTGACCAGGATGTTGCCTGGGCTGGAGCATTTCAGCTATGAAGAGAGACTGAAAAGGCTGGAGTTGTTTTACTGAGAGCAGAGAAGGCTGAGGGGGGACCTGATTGAGGTGGACAAAATTATGAGGGGCATTGATAGGTTAGATAGGAAGAAACTTTTTTCCCTTAGCGGAGGGGCCAATAACCAGGGGGCATAGATTGAAGGCAAGGGGCAGGAGGCTTAGAGGGGATTTGAGGAGCAATCTTTTCACCCAGAGGGTGGTTGGAATCTGGAACGCACTGCCTGAAGGGGTGGTAGAGGCAGGAACCCTCACAACATTTAAGAAGTATTTAGATGAGCACTTTAAATGCTATAGCATACAAGGCTACGGGCCAAGTGCTGGAAAATGAGATTAGTATAGGTAGGTGCTTGATGGCTGGCACAAACACGGTGGGCCGAAGGGCCTGTTTCTGTGCTGTATATCTCTATGACTCTAAGATAATTGACAACAAATGCCAATGGGTTGTAGGCGTTTGTTTATTTCGAACATGATTTGAAGACATAATTTACTCCTCAGTTTGGGGCCATTCTGTCTCTCTTCCGTATTCTATCATACATTCCTGCTTGCACATTTATAACAAAACCACTCTGTGAAGTGTGATCTGTAGTGACACCTTTCCACCAGTGCATCAGCTCCAGCGAGCGGTGCCTGTGATTCCTGGATTCCAGCTCTCGATTCCTGCATCTCCTGGCCCCACTGCATCCAAACCACAGTGTCATCGCCTTCCCGCTTTTGAAATCCCGTTCTCAGTCTGTTCCCCCAGATTGAGAATCCGGAGTGCTCAACGCAATGTCGAGCTGAGAGATGTGAGTTGCTTGGGCTGCCTTGCTGCACCCATTTCAGGCAGTGTGTGTAAAAACAGCTTTTCCCGGCATACCATTCACCTGTGTTCTCTTTCAGGTAGCGTGGAAAGACCCATTATCTCCATGAACACGGAATTCGAGAAGTTTCCACAGGGCCAATTGCTCACTATCTTGTGCACAGCCCCGAAACCGTACCGCACGCGTGACTTCCACCTCTACCAAGATGGTCTTTTGGCCAATGCTCGGATGTCTGTGCGGGACTTTGTAGCCGAGTTTACCATTGCAAATACAAGCATGGCCAATCAAGGGGATTACACTTGTGCGTACCGAACGACGATAGTGGGACGAGGGTACAACTCGACCCAAAGCGAAGCCCTTTCAATAACCATCGCAGGTAGGCGACTTCAATAATGACAGTGAAATCGGACATTCAGGAATGGTCACGAGCACATCTACAGTCATGTGGCCCAGCTGGTATTCAGTCTTTCACCACAAGCATTAACACACTCTCTGCCTTTGTCCCATGACTGCTTTGTTATATACTCTCTCCTACCCCCCTTGCCCTATTAAAACACCTTTCCCTTTTGTTCTCACATTTCCAGCCTCAGCAGCGTTTTGTGTTTATTTTAGCGACAATTGTGGAGGACCACTCTAATCCTGTTCAGGTTTTGGGGGTATTATTTTGTCGTGCATGGGGATAGACAGTGGGTGGCATTGCATTTTCCATGATTTCTTGCTTATAAGGGGAGCAATTTTAACTTTGAGTAATCGTGTAGAATAGGCGGGATCAAATGGGACACTTCATCAGTTAGCGAGAGGGTGATATCAAGGCAATGCTGACAGTGTGGGTTCAATTCCCCCGACTGGCTATGGTCATTCATGGTGATCTACCTTCCCCTTGTGGTGATCATCAAGCGATACATTAGCAATTCTCTCTCTCTCTCTCTCTCTCTCTCTCCAATGTCGAGAGATGCCCGAGGCCTTCTGGGATTGCAGCTACAACAAAAAAAAAAAATTGGGCACTCATTTACACGCCACGAATAACTTCTCCTTCCGTTGCAGTTCATCGGATGGAGCTAAGCGGGGAATGGCTTTGAAATGGGCGTGGCTGAATGGTATTGGTCCCTGTGGATTAGGGAGAGGTGTTGGGCAGTGGGTGCAAAATGGGCAGTTTCCCATCGGCTGCCTGTTACGTGGTTTAGCCAATAGTCCGCTTAACTGACTTCAGTGGAATTGATTATTGGGCGGCCGGTACAGCACGGATCCTGACTGCTCGTTTTGCGTCCGCTCTGCTGTTCAGCCGAGCTGGTGCGTCTGGTTTCTGCGTTCTAACTACCACAAGTATTAGTGTGTGATGTGAAATTCAAATTCGGAGTTTGGTATTCATCTTGGGCAGCAGTGCATCAAGTTCCCATTAGACCACCCGAAGGTGTATCCCAGTCCATTGTCGTTGATGGTACTGCCGCTCCGAATGGGCAGCCGGTCCAATACCACCCGATATTGCCACTGCTGGGGATTGACCGCTCACCCATTGGACGTCAATGGAGCTGAAAGGCGGGTGGGATGTATTATAGGCGGCCGATAGGCTCCAGCCCAAGACGAATTTCAACCTCAGAGTGTTCGGGCAACTGGGCAAAGGCTTCGATAAGGAACAAACAGTTGGACGAGTTGGAGATGCCCCATAGAAACCCCCTGCAAGGGGACAGTGCGAGGCCAGCAGAATGGGCAGAGTGGTCGCAGGTGGACTTTAACACTGGCGGGCGTGAGGCGACGCATTTTGGTAGAAGGAAGAGGGAGAGGCAATGTATACACATTGGCACAGTCCCAAAGAGTGTGTGCAGCAACAGAGGGACCTGGGGGTGCCTGTGCATCGATCTTTGAAGGTGGCAGGGCATATTGAGAAAGTGGTCAGTAAAGCAGAGGGGATCTTGGGATTCGTAAGGAGAGGCACAGAGTACAAAAGCAGGGAGGTTATGCTGAACATTTATGAAGCTCTGGCTGGGCCCCAGCTGGAGAATTGTGTCCAGTTCTGGGCACCACACTTCAGGAAGGAGGTGAGGGTCCTTGAGAGGGTGCAGAGGAGGTTTACCAGAATGGTTCCAGGGATGGGGGGGGATTTCAGTTACAAGGTTAGGTTGGAAAAGCTGGACTTGTTCCCCTTAGAACAAAGGAGATTGAGGGGAGATTTATTAGACGTGTACAAGTTTATGACAAGCTTACCTAGACTAGACAAGGAGAAGCTGTTCCCATTAACACAGATTGAAAGTCTTGGACAAAAGATGCAGGGGGGAATATGAGGAAGCACTTTTTAATGCAGTAGGTGCTAATGGCCTGGAACTCGCTGCCCACAAGGGCAGGGTGGAAGCAGAGATGATCACAGACTTCAAAAGGAAGTTGGACGGCCAGCTGAGAGAAATAGATTTGCAGGGGGTAAGGGGTTGAGCCGGGGAGTGGGACTGACTGCACAGCTCCGTGGAGAGCTGGCGTGGACTCGATGGGCCGAATGGCCTGGAGTGTAACACCTCTTTTATCACCCGAACAGAAAGCATGGAGCAGCGACTGGTGAACGGGAGTAACCCTTGTGAGGGCCGAGTGGAGATCTCCTTCGGCGACAGCTGGGGGACCATCTGTGATGACCAGTGGGGATTGCTCGACGCCAAAGTTGTCTGTAGTGCTCTGGGGTGCGGAAACGCTGTCGCCGCGCCAACGCACGCTCGCTTCGGAAGGGGCGCCGGACCCATATGGTTGGACGATGTCGCCTGCCGCGGAGATGAATCGGTGCTGTGGTACTGCACGTCCAGGTTTTGGGGTCAGCACAACTGCCATCACGGAGAGGATGCCAGTGTCATTTGTTCCGGTAAGGGCAGTGCCATTCTAAAATATTCCCATCCTAATTGACAGTTTTACCGTGGAGAACAAAATGGTGCCATTTTCAAAGCATCGTGGTACACAGAGACATTTTGGAGAAGCTATTCATCTTGCGCTCATCAGAACAGTCCGCAAGAATACTCATGTAAGGGAAAGCAGCAGATTTAAACTGTGTGAGAAAAGAGTACTGATTGGTTGGCAAGTGGACTCTGACTGGTAGAGGCGTTGCCATGGAGAATGCACCAGTATTGCAGTACATGAATTTCAATGCCAGGGCGATGCTTGGTATATTGGCCGCACATCACAAAGACTGGTGCATTGTGTCAAACATGTCCCTTCCGCTGTTCGCAATGGGCAAGGTACAAACCGTGCCCAACCAGCCTGTGCTTGCGGTATGCAAAACATAGTGTCCAACATTAGATGTGATTCCGCGATTGCACAACATTTGCTAAATAATCCTCAGTGTGCTAAGAATTACGCTGACAACCAGTTTAAGATCATCAGTCGGGCTCGAAGTGTGGTGCATCTGCGCGTACTGGAAGCTGCATATATTAATACACAGGGCCCTGCTCTTTGCAGACAGAAAGAACATGTGCACACATTGCGCCTGTTGCAGCTAAACAAAATAAGTGACAGCCATTCCGTGGTTCATTCCTCAGGGCAATCCTTGACCAATCAGGGTCAAGATGCCTGGTTTAAATTTCAAGTAAAGCTGGGCAGGTAACTGTCAGTCACCATAAACTGGTGCATTCTCCATGGCAACACCTCCACCAATCAGAATCCACTTGCCAACCGATCAGCACTCTCTTCTCATACAGGATAAAGTTGTTGCTCTCCCTTACATTGGCATTCTTGCGAATTGTCCTGATGAGTGCAAGATGGAAAGCTTTGACAAATGTCTCTGGTTTCAGCAATACTCAAGTTCTGTATCACCAAATGACATAGGCAATTTCAGAAAGATAGTGGCATTCAATATTTATCTTATTATGAATTAAAACGACAACAAATGCGCATTTTTGTGAAGAAGCTTCAAACGAGAAGACTAATTTCTTGACTTATTTTCTCATCATGATGTTAGACACTGATTTCATGAGATGGCTGGCATTATTTGCTTGCACAAGTAGTCAATATTTTCCCGCACACTTGTTGTAATGATGTGGAGTATTCCAGATAGATATCCATCAGTCAGGAGTGATCTCTCTCTGTCTCTCTCTCCCTGTGTTTCCCCCTCTGTGCTTCCGCCCCCTCTCTGTCTCGTCCACGCTCTCTGTGTCCCCCTCTCTCTCTGCCCCCTCTCTTTCTCTCTCCCTCCCCTTTCGCTCCCTGTCCGCCCTATCTCTGTGTCCCCTCTATCTCTGTCCCCCCTCTCTCTGTGATAGTCAGCTATGAAGATTGGAATTGGTGCATGTTTGTGTTTTAATTGATTCCCCTCTACATTGCTGTTTTGTCTCAGGGATCAAGCCGACAATACTTTTGGAACCCAGCTACAACGTATTTCTGAAAGGGGAGTCGGTTATTATAAATTGCACCATCGGAGAACGAAACACAAGCCGAGGAATTGACTTTTACATCAATAACATTTACCTGACCCACCGAGACCTCCAGCAAGGAGTCAATTCCGCCACCATTCAATTGACCAATTTAACTGAGAAGGATGCTGGGATGTACAGCTGCAAGTATGGAAACCAACTTTCTGGGCGATACCTAAATTCTTCTCTCAATGCCTCCGTGTACATCGCTGTAACAGGTGAGAAGGCTATATATTTTCATGCATATGAAGATCACACTGCATAGATGCCAACTATGAAATAATCTCGCAGGAAAGGTGGAAAGGAGAGCAATATATATATTCTTCTTTTGGGCCTCCTTATCTCGAGAGACAATGGATACGCGCCTGGAGGTGGTCAGTGGTTTGTGAAGCAGCGCCTGGAGTGGCTATAAATATATATATATATATAAAAAGGGCAGAATGAACGAATTATGGAATGAAAGGCAGGAAGATTGAAAGGAAGAAAGCAGGAAGGGAAGACAGGAAGACAGAGAGAGAGAGAGAGAACGAAAATGCAGGGCAGAAAAAACAGGCAAAAAAAAAGAAAGGACACATAAATTGTCTTTTATATCAAGGACCTCTCACAATCTCAGGGCTTCCCAAACACATGTTGCAGCCCATTCAGTAACTTCCAAGTTCAGCCACTTTGGCAATGCGGGGAAGGAAACAGCTCTGTTGCGCACAGCAAGATCCCACCACGAATAACGTGGTAGGCAAACTGCGTCACCCGCTTTGCTGATGTCGGGCACAGGATAAATGCTGTTCCCCGGGGCAGAGAGAGAAGTCCCCTGCATTTCTTCCAGTCATACCATGCGGCTGTTCACATCCACCTAAGCTGTGTTCCTTGTTCCGTGCCATTTATTGGGGCAGAATTGAGTGAATTGAATTTAGTTGTGTCAAGACTGAGGTGCGAGGAGTGCACTGTCTATTCGAGTTCTACTCGCCACAGGTCACAGCATATATTTACATTTTCCCACTTACTGATATCATCAATCTTATATTCTATTTTTCCCAGAATTGAACACACTAACCAGGTTTCTTTAATGAGCTATAACATTTTCAGTTTATTATAAAACAACTCTAAACCAGTAATGAAGCAAAATATAAACACACAGATTGAAATTTTAAAGTTCCCTTTTTGCCATAGCCCCTCACAGTCACACACTCACGCATACACTGGTTAACTGGAAAAATAAAAGGGATTTTTATTCAGAGCTCTGTTACAGACAAAAAAGAAAACCACTTGAGCGTAATACGTGCTAATTCTTGAAGAAAACAGCAGATGAGATTGTTGTGTTCCAAAACTGGCACATAATCTGGCCTCCGAGTACACATAGACGGGTCACTGGGATCTGTTCCAACAGTTCTTTTCAGGCAGCTTTGAGAAATAATTTAGCAGGTTTTTCTTCAAAGATGGGTGGCGAGATGAGTTGACACAGTGGACTTCTCAGGGTCTTTTAGAGAGGTGCTGGAAAGCTGAGCTGGGTTGTCGTCTTCTCTCCTTCCCTGGGAATTCCCTTCTCCTTCAGCTGGCTTGACTGTTTAAACATTCATCAAGAATTGAGTCTCTTCCTCCGTGACACTTTTTCAAAAAAAAACCAGAAGTACTTTCATAACACCATACATTTGTTCGATAAAATGTCTGGATCCCTCGAATGGTGTCACCTAATCATTTACTCATTGCGGTCCACAATTTTCCCACGTTTGAATGCTGAGGGCGATTGTGGTCACTAGAAGTGTCAGTTTCAAAGAAAGGAGGGAGGGGTGAAAGAACAAGGAATAAAACTTGCCTTTCAGTGTCATCCCTTGGGAAATTCAGGACGTCCAACGCATTTTATAGACAATTAAGTACTTCTGAGATGTAGCCTCTCTTGTATTGTAAGGGGTAAAAAGGAAAAAGAAATTGATTAATTCAAATGCAAATTAGATCTGTTTCACATAATAACATTTTTGGATACAGTATGTGAGACATTTAAGAGACATGGCATGTGGTAAGTTTAACAGGAAGGATTTAAACATTATTCTTTTCAAACACTCAGTCAGGCAGGTTCCTTCTGACCTGCGAATTGTGCGGGAACAAATTGAGGACTCAATCGAAAAGTTGTTGTGCTTAATAAGGTTAATTTATTTGTATGGATTTAAAAACGGGCACCGGTTTAAGATATTTATGGAAAATTTAAATTGATTAGAGAAAATGATGACATGTTTAACAGTTTGAGAAAGAAAATAATTTTTAAAAGCTGCTCATTCCTTTACTCCCAACAAATAAAAGCTTCAACAAGATCCAGGGTCAGAATGCTCAACTGTGTTGCCAATAATTCGTCGTGCAATAAGCTGAAGTGGCCAGCGCCTGTCAATTGCAGATGCTCCTTCCAACACCTGTTGGGATCCTGCCTCTTGACTGCAGTAAAGGTCTCTGATGAATGCAGCCTTTTGTACCCCTTTTCAGGGCATGGGCCTGGGTTATTATATTGACAGGCTATGACGTTTCCCTTAAAAAAACACGTAACTCAATTATATTCTGAGGTCTTTGTTTAAACCGCGGGGTTTGAACCCGCCCACAAAGTTGCTCACCTTTCTTTCTGTACTTTTTAATCTCAGGAAGCTGCTTGTAGTCAATCTTCCAGATAACGATACTTGTAGAATTTGTTAGAACGCGAGGCCCCATCTTATCTAAGTTGCACAGTCTCCAAGATCTATTCTTCAGAAATACAAATACCGATGTCATTCTCTTCACTTGCGCTATCTCTGTTCCCTTACGATAACATTGTTAGCCTCTCAGTTCGGCAAGTTCAGTAGGTTTATTTTTTCAAAGGGTTGAAAACACAATTCTGATCTCAGCACTGTCGGATAATTCCTTGCTGAGCATGATGGTTAATCTGGTCATGCTCACTCACAGACCTTCAGCCACATTAGTTAAGGGCAGGCACAGTTGGTTCACCTCGCCTGCAGAGAGCGCCAGGCTGTTTTGGCTTTCTAATGTACATTAATTTCGAGTATAACGGTATAATTACATGCTTGCCGACGTGTCTGCGGAACTTTCATTCATCCGCGTGTTCTTCGAAACAGATCCTCTGCAAAAGCCTAAAATAGACTTATTCACAGTCGGAGGGAAAAATCTCATTAACTGCACGGTTCAAAATGGCACAGCAAATGGCACGATGTACTTATTGGAAGTGGGTACCAGTGGATCGAGGCAAGTGCAACGTTTGTCAATGCCAAATTCTACCTTCACCTTTCCCTTAAACAACAGCGGTGATAGTATTGAAGGTCGCTATGTTTGTTCATACGAAGTGCAAGTAAATGGAAGATTACTCAACTCGACTTACACCGAATCTGTTCTCGTTGCCGTTCGAGGTGAGTGAGGTTTGCATTGCAAGCATTTAGAATTGCCGGGGCTTATCAGGAGGGGAGGCCCTCAATTTAAGGCGACATTGAATTGCATAGAATTACATAGAAGCTATCGCATAAGAACAGGCTATTTGGCCCAACTGTTTATTTATTTTTTATTTAGAGATACAGCACTGAAACAGGCCCTTCGGCCCACCGAGTCTGTGCTGACCAACAACCACCCATTTATACTAACCCTACAGTAATCCCATATTCCCCTACCAGCTACCTACACTAGGGGCAATTGAGGCCGTTCAGCCCATCGTGTCTGCACCGGCTCTCCGAGTGAGCCATTGACTTAGTGCCCGGTCCCCTGCCTTCTCCACCTAACCTTGTCCATTCTTGCTTTTCAAGTAACTTTTGAATGCTTCAGTAAGGTTATGAAAGGTTATTCTAGGTCATGGAAACGTTTCTAACCGGAATGGTAAATGTTAAAATCTAGCCATTCGAAACTAAAAGCTGAGTTGTTATCATTCATTCACATTTAACTTTATTTGAACCCCTCTTGGTAGTCTGGGAAAGTGGACTAACATAGGAAATAGGGCACAGTACAGAAAACCAATCATTTATATGATGCTGAACGCATTCTTTCCTACTTTATATTCGACCCCTTTTTCTTTGCAGAACAGGTAAGGGCATGTGCTGTTGACATTTTCTATGCACTGTGAAGGCAGGATGGTTGTGAGAGAGATAAGCTTGCAGTCACTGGTGATGAATAAGAAGATTGCAATCTTTCCAGTTCTGGGAATGAAGACACAGAAATGTCCAAGCTTTGTAACCTTAGACTAACACACCATCGAAGGAGTTTTATCGTGTCTGTGCAGGACACTTGGTAGAGCTATCTAATTAACCACACACTCTGCCTCTTTACTCGTTTCATTCACTTTCTAGTCTATCTCCAAATCCATTTTGAGAGTTAATATCACACCGATCCCTTACGGGGAGGTGGTGGTGATGCCCCTGAGCTCATACGCTAAAGACCAAGACTAGTGTTGTGAGGCCATTGGTTCAAATCCTATCACGTGAAATTTTAATTTAATGAATAAGTCTGAAATTTTTTGAAACAAAGCTAATCCAATGATGACCATTCAACCATCTGCTTCACTACTGTCCTTTAGGGAAGGGAGTCTGCCGTCCGGACCTGGCCTGGCCTATATGTGACTCCAGACGCACAGCCACGGGGTTGACTTTGAATGGCCTCGCAAGCCACTCAGTTCAAGGGCAATTAGGGACGGGCAATAAATGCTGGCCTGCCCAGCGACGCCCACATCCCATGAACGAATAAAAAAGGACACTCCTAATCTCACGTCAGCGATAAGCTTTACAGGAGGCAGACATCAGCCATTGACATGAGCAGGAGGAGTCTGCGGATGGGTAAAGACAGTGGGTCCATCTTAGGGCATTGATCCATCACAAAGACAACGTTTTCACCTGCTTTACCCATTAGTTGTTGGGAGCTTGTTACAATTCTGTCTAAGATACTTCATCCAGGAGACCAATACATTGATGCCAATTGAATTGAAAAGTGGGTGGGGCCTATAACTGGTGGGAAAATCCGAATGCATCTCTTTTGGGCACCCGGCACAGATGACGTTCACAGCAAGAATTTTTTGGGGAAGAAAGGGTTTCATGTTCAATTGATTGGCGTACAAGAAATGTCTGAAATGATACCGTTAAACTGACTTACATTGGTGTTTTTTTTACAAACTCACTCCAGGATCCTCCAATGTTAAGACGATCATCGGCTGGTTCTTAGCGACTGTGATCCTGCTCCTGATTCTGGTCCTTTTTGTGTATTACTTCAGAAAACCGAAGACGTGCAAGAGTAAACGTGGTAGGATGCACACTTTATGTCGGTGCACTTCTTACTTTCTGCATTTGCAACATGCAGTCAGAAGACCTAACCTTTTGTGGGTCTCTGCACCCGTTGTGACGCTATTGGGATCACTTTCTGCACCCACTGCACCCCGTGCAGGCTGAAATCTCCATTGGCAGCTGGGCGTCCCAGGCCTGAGAAAAGCCGCTTGACAAAAGCAGGTGGCTCTCTGACGGCCTGGGGAGTTGGGGTCGGTGTGGGGCTCCTGATCGGGCCGCCCTCAATGCCCCAACCACCCCCAACACCCTCAATGAGGTGGATATCTGGCCTAAGACCAATTAAGGGCCTGGGGACTGTAAAATCCGGGCTGGATCTTCAGGCCCGGCAGGGGGCGGGATCGCCACCGACTTTTCGATTGGTGGATGGCTCCTGTCCGACAAGGGAAAAAGTCCGGCCGAAGTATCTTTGAAATCGCATTCTGATCGAATCACATACATGAATGTAATATTTATTCTTTGTACGTTGTCTTTGTTCTGCTTTGGATGTGCACCAATGATATTATTTAAATAATAACCTGATGTATTTCCAACCCACAGAATACAGGATTTACGTTCGAGAACGACTGCTTGATGATGTGACTCATATAGAAGCAATAGATGACGATACTACCTTTTAATTGGACAATACTTTGTGCACTGTACTCGGAAGAAAGATACAGTGTGAAGATATTTCAGGACTTGATAGTTGTTATGTGTGGTAGCGTAATGAGCAGTACGACTCTCGCCTCCCATTATATGTCAGTATTTAGATTTAAGGTAGTCAATTGAAGTAGATATTGGCTGGTCATGTAACGAGTACCTGTTGTGATCCCGTTCCTCGTGCACTGGCTTCCAAGATTTAGTTTTTTTTTATCCTGTGCTTCCTGTCAACCTCCTTTTAGCATTTTGCCGGTGCAGGTGGAAAACCCAGATGTTCACCAGTAACAACACCGCCAACATCTGTCAACAGAGATCAAGCTGCAAAAAGTAGCCGTGTGCTGGAGCTAATTGAAATCGAATTTCGACTGCTAATGGGATTGGAGCAGTTCAGAAACAGTTGCGGAATTTCATCGGGGCGGAGACGCAACAATGGGCGCCGTCCCCTCGGCCGCCCACACGGCGCCCACCCGGCATTCCGTTGCACTGACTTGAATGGGAATAGGTATCGGGCAGGGGGCGCCTAACTTGCGGCCGATGGGGATCCCGTCCATTTTGTGCAACTGCCCAGATGCCATTTTATAGACCGTGCCCAGAGTTCCAAATCTGCTTGATGCAACAACACTCAGTTCAACTCAGACTTGTATCAGACAGATTAAGCGACATAGTTTTCATGTGATAAATATTTCCATGCCCACAGTCTAAAAATAACTGGTGGAGATCAGTCTGCCCTCTCAGATGGATGTAAATGATGCCATGACATTATTTCATAGTGGGGTGTGGGGTGGGGGGGAGGGGTATTCATATTTTAGGTGTAATTATCCCTCGACAAATATCAGTGGAAAAGATTACATGACCACTGTGGGATCTTGCTGTGCGCACCATTCGCTGTGGCGTTTCCTCCATTGCAACAGTGACTTTATTTCAAAAGTGTTTCATTGGCTTGGACCCTCCTGACGTCATGAAAGGCACCAATTGAAGAATTAAGAACTCTATTTTAACCTAACAAGTAACATTCGCCAATGTGAAACGGTCCCTTTTTGCTTGTTTTCCGAACTGCTTTCTGCAAATTTCTCCTTTTGTTTGCAAGAAAAGTCTTTACTCGCAGTTAGAATTGGCTCACATTGATTGTAGGAAAGCGAGGGCTGATCTGATCGAGGTGTTTAAACTGGTCAAAGGATTTGTATCACTTAGATTTTTTTAATGCATTCATGGGATGTGGGCATCACTGGCAAGACATTTGTTGCCCATCCCCAATTGCCCTTTGAGACGGTGGTGGTGAGCTGCCTTCTTGAAGCACCGCAGTCCATCTGGTGCAGATATACCCACAGTGCTGTGAGGGAGGGAGTTCCAGGATTCTGACCCAGCGACAGTGAAGGAAGGGCCGATGTAGTTCCAAGCCAGGATGGTGTGTGGCTTGGAGGGGAACTTGCAGATGGTGGGGTTCCCGTGCATCTGCTGCCCTTGTACTTCTAGGTGGTAGAGGCCGTGGGTTTGGAAGGTGCATGCGGAAAAATGGAATCATCAATAAGGGGATATAAATATTGCAGTTCGAGCTGGCCCATTCAGGTTCGAAATCAGGAAGCCTTTTTCCACACTATGAGTGGTAGAAGGTTGGAACTCGCTCCTGTCAAAGGGAGTGAGGCTGGGCGCCAACTGTAACTTTTAAGACTGAGGTTGATAGATATTTTTATGAGGTAAACAAGTCAAGGGATATGGACCTGGGGTGGGAAATGACATTGAGGTACCGACCGGCCAAGATCGAATTGAAACGGGGGACAGGCTTGAAGGGTTGAATTCTTAATGGTTAAAAAATTGTAAATGTAACCACACATCCTTGTTCTGCCTCAAAACTTTATGGAATGATTCAAGACTTAAATGTTCATCAAGGATTTAGATCTGATGGATGGAAACCAATAAAATGCTCACTCTTCCTACCATGCTACTATGTTCTAAGGTTATGACTTTGAAGCCAAAAGTATTTGCATGTGTGATAGTCTGATTGTGTTGGTGTGTTTCTCTGTGAGTGTGCTTTTGTGTGACTGGCCGTTTGTGCATGTTTGTATGTGATGTTATGACCGACCGCCCCATTCAAAACCTCCAATCAAAATATATGATTCAGATTGTGGTGGGAGAAACGCACTGTTAATTCAGTCCCGTCCCTCCACAGATCGCCTAACATATCGTTTTTAAACTCTCCACATTAAAGAAAGACCCAGCCAAACTGTACCATCTATTAACCCCCGAGTGAGGCTAACCAAACCAGGTGTCTTTAAATCAACAAATTAACCGTATAATTAGGAAAGCTACATTCTTAAACACTCCTAAGGTATAAACAACATTTAAAATAGAAAACAATTAGAGTCCTGACAGATTTACGCTCCTGCCAGATGTGGAACAGTCCAAGATTGCTTGAAGTCCTCAGAGCCGTCTTTTCGGGGGGAGGGGGTGGGGGGGCGGATGTTCTTCAACAGTAGAACAGTCCAATTCAGAAGTCGAAATTTTTGCTCCTTCTCCAGCGATGAATTTCAACAACAAACAACTTGCAAAGACTTTTTAATAAATCAACTTAGTTTTAGAACTTTAGAGGGATAAAACATTGTCACAGTCTAACTCCCCTTCCTTCAGTTTTAATGATCAGAGATTTCTGTTTTGGCTTGACTTTTTAGAATTTTGAGAGAGAATAATAAATAAACAGACTAATTTCTCTTCCTTCAGTTTAAATGCTCTGAGAGCCCTCCTTTCAGGTGCTACCACACAGCTGCCTGTCTGTTTTTCCTCTTAGAACAGTCCATCTGCATTATAAGCCAGTTCAAAATTAAATTGTGACAAATGTATCTCCTGATGCTCAGTCTGAGTGGCTGCATCCAGGGCAACGAGAATGCACCCCTTAGATCACAGTTTCCAAATGGCTGCAAAAATGCATTCTTTGACTCAGCTTCTGGAGCCTGCTGCCTTAAAGCAGTATGGCTCCTTTTCCCAGCTTTAAAGGCACACCACATTCTTCCTGAAAAAAAAAGACTCCAGGATCATAACAGTGAGTATGTTTGTGTGACTGTGTTTGTGTGTGAGTGCGCCAAGTGTGGTAGTAATTCGGATGCAGTATCTTATTCATTGTCTTGCACTTTTCAGGATTCTGAAGTGAGGGAGATCAACAAAGCAGAAGCCAGATCCAGATAGTCTTCGCAAACATAATTGGTTTTATTTGCCCCATACAATATATTAACAAAATAAAAAGCACAGTGAAGTAAGTTAACTCGCAGTAGAAAATAATTCAAAGTGTTTTAAAATTCTGTCACTTCTCTGGAAGAGATATCCAGTTGATCATTGACAAAGCAAGTAAAAACAATGCTCATAAAATGCAAATAGCTTATCAAAGTTGATTAAAATACGTTTAAAATGAAGTTGATTAAAACATCGATTGTTGGTGTACCCATGCATGAAAAAAACACAATTTCCATCAATCCACATTATCAAGTTCCTGCGATGAAGACGCAAAGCGCATTCATCCAAATTACTCTGCTGTTGTCATATTCATGCAGAAAATACAGTGGCCATTCCAAAAGATCAAACAGAGACTTACATTTTCCATTGAAATATGTTTTCTTCAGGCCACCATAGTTCTTATTCCATGCACTTTCACTTCATCTACAGCAAATTTGTTGAGACAGCCACATTTTCAACAAACTTGCACCTTATCATCCTTCCAAACAGTGGAAATAGGAGCAGGAGTAGGCCATTCGGCCCCACGAGCCTGCCCCCCCCCCCCCATTCAACTAGATTGTGGATAATCTGTCTCAATACTATTTTACCGCACTTTCCCCATATCCCTTGATATTTTCATATCGGGAAACCTATCCATCTCTGTCTTGAACGTACTCAATGATGGAGCCTACACAACCCTCAGGGGTAGACAATTCCAAAGATACTCTGCCCTCTGAGTGAAGAATTGCCTCCTCAGTTTAGTCCAAAATGGATGACCCTTTATTATGAGACTGTGTCCGCTGGTTCCAGACCTCCCAGCTACAGGAACGTCCTTCCTGCATCTACCCTGTCGAACCCTGTAAGAATTTTGTACCTTTCAATGAGATCACCTCTCATTCTTCTGAACTCTAGAGAATGCAGGCCCAGTCTCCTCAATCTCTCCTCACTGGACAATCCCACCATCCCAGGAATCAGTCTGGTGAACCTTCATTGCACTCCTTCTCTGGCAAGTATATCCTTCCTCAGGTACGGAGACCAAAACTGTACAGAATCCTCCAGGTGCGGTCTCACCAAAGCTCAATATAATTGCGGTGAGACATCTTCACTCCTGTACTCAGATCCCCTTGCAATATCGGCCAACGTACCACTTGACTTCCAAACTGCTTGCCCGCACTTGGATATTAGCTTTCAGTGACGGTATGAACAAGGACATCCAGGTTCCTTTGGACATTAGCACTTCCTGAATCTCTCACCATTTAGGAAATACTCGGCATTTCTGTTTCTCCTACCAAAGTGGATCTCTTCACATTGTTCCACATTATATTCCACAGAATCACAGAGCAATTATGGCACAGGAAGAGGTCATTCAGCCCATCGTGTATGTGCCTGCCGAACAAACTAGCTGCCCAATCTAATCCCACCTCCCAGCACCAGGTCCATAGCCTTCCTGGTGACGGCACTTCAGGTGCGTGTCCAGGTACCTTTTTAAAGAATTGAGGGTTTCTGCCTCCACCACCGTTCCTGGCGGTGAATTCCAGACACCCACCCACCCTCATTCCATCCGTCATATTCCTGCCCACTCACTCCTGCCTGTCAAATCCCCTTGAAGCCTCCTTGCATCCTTCTCACAAATCACATTCCCACCGAGTTTTGTGTCCTCGGCAAATTTGGAAATATTGCATTAGGTCCCCACTTCCCAATGGTTGATGCAGATTGTGAACAGCCGAGGCCCAAGCACTGATCCTCGCGGTACCCCACTAGTCACAGCCTGCCAAGCTGAGAATGGCCCGTCTGTTCCTACGCTCTCTTTTCTCTCATTTGCGTCAGGGTGAAAAGTTCACAAGATGGATGGCGGATTAGACCCAGAGCTGAGCTTCATATCTGCTCCTTCACTGTGACTGGGTCAAAATCCTGGATCTCGCTTCCTAACAGCACTGTGGGTGTACCTACCCCACATGGACTGCAGCGGTTCAAGAAGGAGGCTCAACACCTATGAAGAGGGGTTGGGGAAACCAAGCCTGTGTTCTCCAGAGTTTCAAAGAATGAGGGGTGATCTCATTGAAACCAACAAATACTCAAAGCGATAGACAGGGTAGATTTGGGTAAGATGTTTCTCCTGGTTGGGGAGTCTAGAACCAGGGGACACAATTTCAAAATCAGGGGGAAGCCACTTGGGACAGAGATGAGGAGAAATGTCATTACTCAGAGGGTTGTGAATCTTAGGAATTCTCTATCCCAGAGGGCTGTGGAAGCTCAGTCATTGAGTATGTTTAAAGCAGAGATTGACAGATTGCTGAATTCCAATGACATAAAGGGATATGAGGATAGTCTGGGAAAAACACATTGAAGTGGATGATCAGCCATGATAGTATTGAATGGCGGAGCAGGCTCGATGGGCTGAATGGCCTACTCCTGTTCCGATATTCCAAAGCTGCCGAAATAGTTTCTCTCAAACTGCCCCATCAGTTCCCCTTAATATCTCAACAACTTTGATCAAATCACCATGATCCTCCTAAATTCCAGGGAATAAATCCCCAGTTTGTGTAATATCACCTTGTAATTTAACCCTTGGAGTCCAGTTATCATTCTGGTAAATCTACACTGCACTCAAATGGACACAAACCCCTCAAGTCTTTTTGGACCTCCAGTGTTTCTATCTTTTCACCATTTATAAAGTACTCTGTTCTAGTCTTTTTTACTGACATTGAAATCTCTCTTCCACAGTTTTGCCCATTCACTTCAGATATCTCTTTGCATTGTTCTGCTTCCAGCTACACTGCTTACAATGCTGCCTATTTTTGTGTCATTGGTAAACTTGGGTATGTTGTATTCTACCACATCA
The DNA here is from genome assembly GCF_036365525.1 of Heterodontus francisci. Taxonomy (NCBI): domain Eukaryota; kingdom Metazoa; phylum Chordata; class Chondrichthyes; order Heterodontiformes; family Heterodontidae; genus Heterodontus; species Heterodontus francisci. The sequence goes on from NC_090415.1 coordinate 6,081,214, forward strand.
TCTTAAATCGTTAATAAATACAGCAAAACTGAGACACACACAGGCTTTGCACTAGTAGACAGCAGTGAATCATTCCAACCTAGAGGTTTTTTAATTCCAGATTTATGTTTTTTGAAAGAAAAAATAGAATTCAAATTCACAACAGCCCAGTGTGGGATTTGAACTCCTGCCTTTTCAATCATCAACTCAGGCCTTCAAATTAAAACCCATAAAAAGAGATTCAGTTTGTTGCCTGACTGTCTCAGGTTTTGTATATTGTTCCCTTCGCCTCTTCTTCCATGTGTTTGAAGACTTTGAAGTTTGTCAGACATCGGTAAACTACTTCATGTGGTGTTGTGTAAATACCTTAAATTCTGTGTATCTGGAAGGGACACAATTCAAATTCTCACCTTATTGCATCAACTAAAACCTGCAGGTCCATTCAAACAACTCTATTTCCTGTCTCTGCAAAGACAGCTCACACTTCCACAATGCAGGAATGTCTGAATGGAAACAGCTTTTGACACATTTCCCAACACGTTTGCTGACACTTTTCAGGATGAAGCTCAATTCAACTGACAAGACTCCAAGCCCCAAATTGAATCTTTCAGATATAAAAACTGACGCAGATCTCTCCAGATTCCAGATCTCTCTGAACCAGCACCCATTTTAACATTGTACTATTTAGTTTATATCGCTTCTCCTCAGCCTTCCTTCCTAAATGCATCATTTTACATTTCTCAGCATTGAAGTTAACCTGCCGTGTGTCTGACCATTTCACCAGACTGCCTCTATCCTCCTGAACCCCACACTGTACCTGCTCTGACAGTGTTTTATAGAACAGAGAAGACAGAGATTTACTACTACTATTCCCTTCTCTGTTTATTACATTGCAGATGGTGTAATGTTGAAGTTATGCCCTGTAAACCCAAGTCCAAGTCATTAATATATATCAAAAAGATCAGTGGTCCTAATCCAAACCCCTGGGGAATACCACTGTACCACAATGTACACTGTATACAGTCAGTACAAAAGCAGGGAGGTTATGCTGAACATTTATAAAGCTCTATTTCGGCCCCAACTGGAGAACTGTGTCCAGTTCTGGTCACCACACTTTAGGAAGGATGTGAGGTTCCTTGAGAGGGTGCAGAGATTTACCAGAATGGTTTCAGAGATGGGGGATTTTAGCTACAAGGTTAGGTTGGAAAAGCTGGGTTTGATCTCCTGAGAACAAAGTAGATAGAGGGGAGATTGAATAGAAGTGTATAAGATTATGTCAGTCAAAGAGACCACCCTCCGGTCTGAAGCAACCATTCACCACTACTCTCTGTGTCCTGTCCCTTAGCCAATGTTGTATCCACTCTGTCCCTGTCCCGTTCATTCCATCAGCATTCCTTTCGTGAACTAGTCAGTTATGAGGCAGCATTATGACCTCCCATTGAGGAAATTGTTCCCAGAGCACAGAAAAACACACACAGACAGGAAATGACCATCTGCAACAAGAGAGAATCCAACCACCTCCCCATGGCATTCAAAGCATTATCCCATCGCTGAATCCCCCAGCATCAACATCCTAGGGAGACATTGACCAGGAACTGAGCTGAAGTAATCACATCAGTACTGTGGCTACAAGTGACTCACCCCCTGACTCCCCAAAGCCTTTCAACCACCTACAAGACACAAGTCAGGTGTGTGATGGTATCTCTCCACTTGCCTGGATGAGTGTAACATCTACAACACTCCAGAGGCTCGACAACATCCAGGACAAAGCACTCCACCTGATTGGTACCCCATCCACCACTTTAAACTTTGATCAGATCACCCCTTACCCTTCTAAATTCCAGGGATACAGAGTAAAGCTCCGTCTACACTGTCCCATCAAATGCTGCCAAGCTATTAGTTAGCTATTGAGTAAATCTCTGTCTTCTCTGTTCTATAAAACACTCCCAGGGAAGGTACAGTGTGGGGTTAGATACAGAGTAAAGCTGCCTCTATATATGCCTCGCTTTCTCCTCCTCCATCCAGATGGAGAGAGTAACAGTGAGAAAGACAGGGATAGATATAGAGAGGGAAGAACAGGGAGAGGGAAGGATAGCAATGGGGAGAGATTACCAGAGAGAAAGAGGACGAGATCGGGATGGAGAGTGTCGGTCAGCATTCCCGCAAAGCTGTGTGCAGCATCCTGGAAGGTATGACACAGTGAGAGATTGAGATTAAGAGGGTACAGAGAGAGAAATAAACAAGGAGAGAGTAGCAGAGAGGGGAACTAGTGATTGATTGAGTGAGTAAGAGAGAGGGGAAGACGGAGATGGAGAGAGATTACCAGTAAGAGTAGCTCTCCACTTCTCTCTCCATGCATATCTCTCCCTTTCTCACTGTTACCCTCTCTCCATCTATATTCCTCCCTCTCTCCTGGTGTTTCACACTCGACACCTATTTCTTGTACCTCTGTGTACACAGGATTACATCAAACTATGATAACATTTGTCATTTGCACTTTTGATCTAACCTAACAACATGACTGTCTCCAACATTCTCTCTGTGTCTGTGAACAGTGGGACCTTGGAGTGAATGTTCACTGATTCCTGAGGCTGACAGGACAGGTGGATAAGCTGGTTAGGAAGGGATAAGGGAGACTTTCATTTCCCGACCAGTGGAAATAATCTCTCAGTGTCGACCCTATCCAGTCCCTTTAGAATCTGATATGTTTCAATGAGATCACCTCTCATTCTTCTAAACTGCAGAGAATACAGGTCCTATTTACTCAGCCTCTCATCATAGGACAATGGCAGAGAAGCTAAACAAATACTCTGTGTCTGTCTTTATGTTCTCTCTCATGCTCTGTAATCTTCCTTGAATCATTGAACACTGCAGTTTGTGGATCATTTCACTGTTTGCTGTTGAGCTGATGAAATTGTTTGATTGGCAGTGATAATATTTTTGGACCATTGTATTGAGTCCAATGGGTTGCAACTAGGATGACTGGGTGATTTCTCTCTGCAACTTTTAATCTTTAATCAAGCTTATCTGGGCATTAACCTGCAATCTGTTTTTATATGTCTGACTCCACTCATTCTCCCGAGGATAAAGTTACTTTTGTCTGGTTGTGCACCCAATTAAATGACTGTTTGACATGGCGAGACTTTCTTTACTGTGAACGTGTGCTGATGTCTCTCTCTCTCTCTCACACACACACACACTATCTGCCTCTCTCTCTACCCACAAATATCCCGGACTTTCCCTCTCTCTCTGACGGACACTCTATCTCTCATTCATTTTTCACACTTTCTGTACACCCTGTGTCTGCTCTTTTCCTCGAATTTCTCATTTTCCTTCCCACTCTCTCTCTCTCTCTTCTGCTCTGTTACTCTCTCCTCACCTTTATCTTTCCATTTATCTGTTTCCTCACTCTCAAACTCTATCTCTCCCTCACTCTCCACCTTCCTTTCTCTTGGATCTCTCTTCACATCTCTCTATCACTCTGTCTCCGTCTCTGTCCAATTGAGGAGATTCTCCCTCCATTTCTCTCCATCTCTTGCTCTCTCACTCTCTCCCTCTCACCTATTTTCTCAGTCTCTCCATCACTCTCTCTCCATCTCTGTCCAATTGAGGAGATTCTCCCTCCATTTCTCACCATCTCTTGCTCTCTCACTCTCTCCCACTCACCTATTTTCTCTCGGTCTCTCCATCTCTCTATCACTCTCTCTCCATCTCTGTCCAATTGAGGAGATTCTCCCTCCATTTCTCTTGCTCTCTCACTCTCTCCCTCTCACCTATTTTCTCTCAGTCTCTCCATCTCTCTATCACTCTCTCTCCATCTCTGTCCAATTGAGGAGATTCTCCCTCCATTTCTCTTGCTCTCTCACTCTCTCCCTCTCACCTATTTTCTCTCAGTCTCTCCATCTCTCTATCACTCTCTCTCCATCTCTGTCCAAATGAGGAGATTCTCCCTCCATTTCTCACCATCTCTTGCTCTCTCACTCTCTCCCTCTCACCTATTTTCTCTCAGTCTCTCCATCTCTCTATCACTCTCTCTCCATCTCTGTCCAAATGAGGAGATTCTCCCTCCATTTCTCTCCATCTCTTGCTCTCTCACTCTCTCCCTCTCACCTATTTTCTCTCAGTCTCTCCATCTCTCTATCACTCTCTCTCCATCTCTGTCCAATTGAGGAGATTCTCCCTCCATTTCTCTTGCTCTCTCACTCTCTCCCTCTCACCTATTTTCTCTCAGTCTCTCCATCTCTCTATCACTCTCTCTCCATCTCTGTCCAATTGAGGAGATTCTCCCTCCATTTCTCTTGCTCTCTCACTCTCTCCCTCTCACCTATTTTCTCTCAGTCTCTCCATCTCTCTATCACTCTGTCTCCATCTCTGTCCAATTGAGGAGATTCTCCCTCCATTTCTCTTGCTCTCTCACTCTCTCCCTCTCACCTATTTTCTCTCAGTCTCTCCATCTCTCTATGATTCTTTCAAGCTCAGTTCTTCCTCTCTCTCTCTCCCCATCACTCTCTCTTTTCTATTTCCCTCTCTTTTACTTGCTCTCCAACTCTCTTGCTCTTTCTGTCCATGTTGGGTCCCTTTAAGAGTTTGGGACAGTTCTGGTGGTGCAGGGTCCCTTTAAGAGTCTGGTGCTGATCCCCCTCCCCCACCCCAGGGGCGTGGTCACAAGTCGCCCAAACCGCGACTGCGCGGAGGCAAGAGGCAGCTTTTGACCCCTTGACCTCCAGACACGTGGGGCGAGGCAGCCAATGAGACCTCACTGACGCCCTGGCGGGAGGGAGGTGTCATCAGCCGCCATGTTTGCGCGACGTCACCCGCCGGCCGCTTATTTCCGCAAACAGCAGCTGAAAGGAAAAGGAGAAGCGGCTTCAGCTGTCGATCTCAATGGAGGAAAGTTGAACGTCTGAGCCGGGGGACAATATAAAAAAGCGGCGGTTTACGCTCTTGTGGAGATGCGCATGTGCGGAGCATCCTCCCAGAGTGCAGCGCGGCCTGTACCGCAGATAGGGGCCGTTCCCACTCGCGGGGCATTGTGGGAGCCGCAGGACGCCATTGCCCCCTCATTAACTCAGTCAAAATTAACTCATTCCCTCTCAGCTCTCGATCCCTCCTTTTCATATTGCAGGCTGAAATGGGGCTTTGTTGGCATCCATTACACCATCCCGGGTGTGATCAGATACTCTGTCCCTTCGTAAACGATTTCCCGTCCCTCCATCAGCTTGTGATTGTTATTGGCTTTTCTCCTACTGAAATGGTTGCTGAATTTGTTGGTCTTTTTCTCCTCGCTTCATAACCAACCCCCTCTCCCTCTGTCTCTCTCCTCATGTCAGAGATAGCAGGAGGGAGAGATAGAGAGAGGAAGACAGAGAACAACCCCAGCTTCTCCAATCTATCCACGCAACTCAAGTCCCTCATCCTGGAACCTTGCTCGTGAATCTTTTCTGCATCCTCTCTTATGCCTCCACATCCTACCTAAAGCACGGTGTCCAGAATTGGACACAATACTAGATGAGGATGAAGCAGTGTTTAATAAAGCTTCATCATAACCTCCTTGCTTTTATACTCTAAGCCTCTATTTACAAAGCCTAGGATCCCATACGCCTTTTAACCACTTTCTCAACTAGCTCTGCCACCATCAATTTGTGCACACACATCCCCAGGTCTCTCTGTTCCTGCAGACACTTCCTTCTGTTCTTAAGTTCCCATGACAGAGAGGGACATAAGGACAGGGAGGTCTAGAAATAATGAAGGGGAGAGAGAGCAAACAAACAGGAAACACATATGGGAACACCACCACCTGCAAGTTTCCCTTCCAGTCTCACACCATCCTGACTTGGAACTATATCACCATTCCTTCACTGTCACTAGGTCAAAATCCTGGATCTCACTTCCTAACAGCACTGTGGGTGTACCTACCCCACATGGACTGTAGCGGTTCAAGAAGCTTCAACGGCAATTGGTGATGGGCAATAAAATGCTGGCATAGCCAGTAATGCACACATCCAACAAATGAATGAAAAATAATAACAATTTGGCACCAAGTCACTAAAGGAGATATTGAACTGGACACAGGAACACAAGAAGTAGGAGCAGGAGTAGGCCATTCAGCCCCTCGAGCCTGCCCTGCCATTCAATAAGATCATGACTGATCTGTCCCAACACTCAACTCCTCTTTCAGGCCTGCTCTGCAGAACCCTCGGCTCCCTGAGAGGGTTGAGAACAAATATTTTCCCACAAAGACAAACAGGGTGAGACTCCCAAATCTAGAGCCCCTTAGATAGCAAGAATCAAACCAGGTAGAATAAGGCACAAAAGGGAAGCTTATGCCAGATACCGAGAGCTCAATACCACAGAAAGCCGAGAGGAGTGAAGAAAGTGCAGGGGTGAAATTAAAAAGAAAATTAGGAAAGCAAAAAGATAGTCGGAAAATAATATTACCAAGTAAAATCAAGGAAAGCGCAAAGATGTTTTATAAATACATGAAGAGCAAGAGGATAACTAAGGATAGAGTATTAAGGACCAAAAAGGGAATGTGTGTATGGAGGTGGGAGATGTGGGCATGGTTCTTAATGAATACTTTGTATCCGTCTTTATAAAAGAGGGGGAACTATGCAGACATTGTAGTTAAAGAGGAGGAGTGTGAAATATTGGATGGGATAAACAGAGTGAGAGGGAAATATGAAGGTGTTTAGCATCTTTGAAAGTGAATAAATGGTCAGGCCTGGATGCATTGGAATCAGTTCAGAGAAGGTTCACTCGGCTGATTCCTGGGATGAGGGGGTTATCTTATGAGGAATAGTTGAACAGGTTGGGCCTATACTCATTGGAGTTCAGAAGAATGAGAGGTGATCTTATTGAAACATACAAGATTCTGAGTGGACTTGACAGGGCGGATGTTGGGAGGATGTTTCCCATGTGGAGGAGTCTTGAACTAGGGGGCACCGTTTAAAAATAAAGGGTCTGCCATTTAAGACTGAGCTAAGGAAGACTTCTTTCTCCCAGAGGTTGGTTCGGCTTTGGAATTCTCTTCCCCAGAGAGCAGTGGAGGTTGGGTCAATGAATTTACAAGGGAGTCAAGGGTTATGGGGGGCAGGCAGGAAAATGGAGTTAAAGTCACTATCAGATCAATCATGATCATATTGACTGACAGAACAGGCTCAAGAGGCTGAATGGCCTACTCCTGCTCCTATTTCTTCGGATCTAGTGTATAAATTGGAGGGTTTGCTCTCCACTTTTTAAACCATTTTTATAGCAGAGACAGGTCCATGTGTAATATAAACAGAGACAGGGTCTAGTGCAGACCTAACTAGTGCATTGATAACTGAGACTAGTGTAAAAGGTATCAAGGATACAGAATTCTAAATATACATTCAGGGGAAGTATTTTAGGCCAGTACGGAGCAAGGTCAACAAGAGATGGGTCAGTTTGACACTTAGTTTTAGGGAATGAAGCTGGGCCGGTGGAAGGCGATTTAGAAAAGGTGGACTGGAAAACGCTACTTGAAGGTAAATCAGTGTCAGAGCAGTGAGACTGAATCATTTCATCCTGGAGGATTTATTATTCCAGAGTTATTTTTTATTTTCAGAGAAATTCAAATTCACAAGAGCCCAATGTGGGATTTGAACTCCGACTTTTTCAGTCATTACCTCAGGCTTTCAGATTACAAACTGTAAAAGACATTCACCTTCCTCCTGTTGTGACCTGACTGTCTCAGCTTTTGTGTATTGTCCCCAATCTTATTCTTTCATGTGTCTGAAGACTTTGATGTTATTCAGACATTGGTAAACCACTTCATTCTCTCAGGGCATCGGCTTAAATACCTTCAGGGACACAATCCACAATCTAATTCACACCCTATTCAAGCAACCAAAATCTTCAACTCCATTCAGACACCCCGATATCCTGTCCCTGCACAGATAACTGACAGTTCCACAATGCAGAAATGTCTGAATGAGAAACCACATTTACCTGACACAATCCAAGCTCCAAATTGAATCATTAAGATATCGAAAATACCACAGAAATGTGACTTGTTCCTTGTAACAGTGAGACTGAAACATTTCAGGGTACTATTCAACCAAGAAGGATTCCGAGAAAAGTCAGGATCAGGATTGAAAGAGAAAGAGAGACAGTAAAAAGGGGGGAGTGAGAGAGGGGGTAGAAAGAGAGAGAGAGAGAGAGACACGGTCAGCTCCTGGATGGGGAAGGATTCTCTGTTCCTTCACCCATTTTAACATTGTACCATTTAGTTTAGACAGAGAGACATAGACTGACAGGGTGACTGACAGAGAAAGAAGGATATTTAACATCGGATATTGGATGTAATTTAACCCCACAACCCTGTTCCGGCATTCAATGAGATCAGGGCTGATCTGTGATCTATCTTACACCATATATCCTGCCTTTGCCCCTTATCTCTTACTATCTTTGCTTAACAAGAATCTATCAATCACAGGTTTAAAAATTAACCAATAATCCAGCATGAAATTTCCACAAACAATATCATGAGGGTGTGATGGCTCCTACAGTGGAATAGCTCACTGGATGTTTAAAATGGAGGCTATTTCCTCTGGATCATCAAAAGTATCTGCCTGGGCCCCAACATCATCGACATTTCCCCCTCTCCCGACGTTTTTTTTCTCTCCATATCTATCTCTTATATGTTTGTGTCCACAGCAGTGAAGGATTACATCAAATTAATATATCTTACATTATCCTTTTCATCCACCTCAACAACCTCTCTCTCTCCAAATTTGTCCCTCTCTACAGCCCTCTCTCTGCCTTCATATCTAACCCTCTCTCCCTCTGTCTCTCTCCTAATGTCAGAGATAGCAGGAGGGAGAGACAGAGAGAGAATGTTGAAGGAACTGGACTCTGTTCCTAAGCTGTGCTGAACCTGCTCTGGGAGTGTTTGATGGGCTACATTAATCGGCCGTGTACAGTCCTGTATCAGGCTGTGAAAAAGCACAGCTTGTTCAGTGTACAACGGGTCAAAGGGAACGATTCACTCCTGTCTGCTACTGGGAAGAGAGACTGAACTGAACATCAAAGCAGTGCTTGACCGAGTGTGACATCGAGGAGCCTGATGGACAGACAGAGGGACAGAGAGAGAGACAGAGACAGAAGGAGAGAGAGGGAGAGACAGAGAGGGAAAGACAGATGGAGAGACAGAGATAGAAGGAGAGAGATGGAGAGACAGAGAGAGATACAGAGATAGAAGGAGAGAGAGGGAGTGTCGGGGAGGCAAGGACAGATGGAGAGACAGAGATAGAAGGAGAGAGAGGGAGAGACAGAGAAGGAAAGACAGATCTAGGGATAGAGAGAGACAGAGATAGAAGGAGAGAGAGTGAGAGACAGAGAGGGAAAGACAGATGGAGGGACAGAGAGAGAGACAGAGATAGAAGGAGAGAGAGGGAGAGACAGAGAAGGAAAGACAGATTTAGGGATAGAGAGAGACAGAGATAGAAGGAGAGAGAGTGAGAGACAGAGAGGGAAAGACAGATGGAGCGACAGAGAGAGAGACAGAGAGAGAATGAGAGAGAGTGAGAGACAGAGAGGGAAAGACAGATGGAGGGACAGAGAGAGAGAGAGAGGCAGAGATGGAAGGAGAGTGAGGGAGAAACAGACAGGGAAAGACAGATGGAGGGACAGAGAGAGAGGCAGAGATAGAAGGGGATGGAGGGAGTGACAGGGAGGAAAAGACAGATGGAGAGACAGAGAGAGAGACAGAGAGAGAGGCAGTGATAGAGATAGAAGGAGAGAGAGGGGGTGACAGGGGGTGGGGAAGATAGATGGAGAGACAGTGAGAGAGAGACAGAGAGAGAAGGAGAGAGAGTGAGAGACAGAGAGGGAACAACAGATGGAGGGACAGAGAGAGAGACAGAGAGAGAGAGAGACAGAGAGAGAGGCAATGATAGAAGGAGAGAGCTGGAGTGACAGGGAGGGAAGGACAGATTGAGGGAGAGAGAGAGAGAGACAGAGATAGAAGGAGAGAGAGGGATTGACAGAGAGGGAAAGACAGATGGAGGGACAGAGAGAGAGACAGAGAGAGAGGTAGAGACAGAGAGCGAAGGAGAGATTGGGCGAGACAGAGAGGGAAAGGCAGTTGGAGAGACAGAGAGAGAGAGAGGCAGAGATGGAAGGAGAGAGAGGGAGGGAAAGACAGATGGAGGGACAAAGAGAGAGAGAGGCAGAGATGGAAGGAGAGAGAGGGAGAAACAGACAGGGAAAGACAGATGGAGGGACAGAGAGAGAGGGACAGAGAGAGAGAGACAGAGAGAGAGGCATAGATAGAAGGGGAGAGAGGGAGTGACAGGGAGGGAAAGGCAGAAGAAGGGACAGAGAGAGAGAGACAGAGAGAGAAGGAGAGAGACGGTGTGACAGGGAGGGAAGGACAGATGGAGAGACAGAGAGAGAGAGGCAGAGTGAGAAGGAGCGAGATGGAGAGGCAGGGAGTTAAGGACAGATGGAGGGATAGAGAGAGTGTGACAGAGACAGAAAGAGAGAGAGCGTGTGATGGGGTGACTGACGGAGAGACAGAGTGAGAAAGACAGAGAGAGAAGGAGAGTGTGGGAGAGACAGAGAGGGAGAGACAGATGGAGAGACAGAGAGAGAGAGGCAGAGATGGAAGGAGAGAGAGGGAGTGACAGGGAGGGAAAGTCAGATGGAGGGACAGAGAAAGAGAGACAGAGAGAGAAGGAGAGACAGGGAGTGACAGGGAGGGAAGGACAGATTGAGGGATAGAGAGAGAGAGACAGAGATAGAAGGAGAGAGAGGGAGAGACGGAGAGGGAAAGACAGATGGAGGGACAGAGAGAGAGACAGAGAGAGAAGGAGGGAGAGGGAGTGTCAGGGAGGGAAAGAGAGGGAGAGACAGGTAGAGAGATGGAGTGACATGGAGGGAAGGACAGATGGTGGGATAGAGAGAGAGGAACAGAGATAGGAGAGAGATGGAATGATGGGGGTGGGGGTGGGAAGACAGCTGCAGGGACAGAGAGAGAGGCAGAGATGGAAGGAGAGAGAGGGATTGATAGGGAGGGAAAGACAGGCAGAGGGACAAAGTGAGAGACAGAGAGAGAAGGAGAGAGAGGGAGAAACGGAGAGGGAAAGACAGATGGAGGGACAGAGAGAGAAGGAGGGAGAGGGAGTGTCAGGGAGGGAAAGAGAGAGAGAGACAGGTAGAGAGATGGAGTGACATGGAGGGAAGGACAGATGGTGGGATACAGAGAGAGGAACAGAGATAGGAGAGAGATGGAATGATGGGGGTGGGGGTGGGAAGACAGATGCAGGGACAGAGAGGGAGGCAGAGATGGAAGGAGAGAGAGGGATTGATAGGGAGGGAAGGACAGATGGAGAGACAGAGAGATAGAGACAGAGATAGAAGGAGACAGAGGGAGAGACAGAGAGGGAAAGACAGATGGAGTGACAGAGAGCGAGACAGAGAGAGAGGCAGAGACAGAGAGAAGGAGAGAGACGGAGAGACAGAGAGGGAAAGACAGATGGAGGGACAGAGTGAGAGACAGAGAGAGAAGGAGAGAGATGGAATTTAGAGGGTAACAGAGAGGGAGAGACTGGAATTCAGAGTGTAACAGAGAGGGAGAGACTGGAATTCAGAGGGTGACAGAGAGGGAGAGACTGGAATTCAGAGGGTGACAGAGAGGGAGAGACTGGGATTCAGAGGGTAACAGAGAGGGAGAGACTGGGATTCAGAGGGTAACAGAGAGGGAGAGACTGGGATTCAGAGGGTAACAGAGAGGGAGAGACAGGGATTCAGAGGGTAACAGAGAGGGAGAGACTGGGATTCAGAGGGTAACAGAGAGGGAGAGACTGGGATTCAGAGGGTAACAGAGAGGGAGAGTCTGGGATTCAGAGGGTAACAGAGAGGGAGAGTCTGGGATTCAGAGGGTAACAGAGAGGGAGAGACTGGGATTCAGAGGGTAACAGAGAGGGAGAGTCTGGGATTCACAGGGTAACAGAGAGGGAGAGACTGGGATTCAGAGGGTAACAGAGAGGGAGAGTCTGGGATTCACAGGGTAACAGAGAGGGAGAGTCTGGGATTCAGAGGGTAACAGAGAGGGAGAGACTGGGATTCAGAGGGTAACAGAGAGGGAGAGACTGGGATTCAGAGGGTAACAGAGAGGGAGAGACTGGGATTCAGAGAGTAACAGAGGGAAAAATAGAGTTGGCGAGGGCAACATAGAAATTTTAAGGCACAGAAAGCGGCCACTTCACCCATTCTCTCTGTGCCAGGCAAAAAACGATCAACCTATTCTAATCCCACCTTCCAGCATTTGGTCCGAGCGCTGCAGCTTACCGCACTTGAGGTGCCTATCCAGACTCCTTCTGAATGAGTTGAGGGTCTCTGCCTCAACTACCCTTTCAGGCAGTGAGTTCCAGACCATCACGACCCTCTGGGTGAAAAAGATTTTCCTCAACTCCCCTCTAATTTATCGACCAATCACTTTAAATCTATGCCCCCTCGTCACTGACCTTTCTGCTATGGTTCTCTGCCCTTCACCTCCACTCCATCCAGGACCCTCAACATTTTGTACATTTCAATCAGATCTCCCCTCAGCCTTCTCTGTTCCAAGGACAACAACCCCTGCCTATCCTCATAGCTACAATTCTCCAGTCCTGGCAACATCCTAGACAAAGTCCCGTGTTCATAACACATGGATAAAGAGGTTAATCATCTGAGCTGTAACTCTGAGACAGACAGAGAGGGAGGGAGAGAGAGAGAGAGGGAGAGAGAGAGGGAGTGAGAGAGGGAGGGAGAGAGGGAGGGAGAGAGGGAGGGAGAGATGGTGTGGGGGAGACACAAACTGAGACGTGGACAGAGGCAGCGAAAGAGAGAGAGGGAGAGATAGAGAGGGAGAGACAGAGAGAGAGAGACAGAGAGAGAGAGAGGCAGAGAGAGAGAGGCAGAGAGAGAGAGAGGCAGAGAGAGGGAAGCAGAGAGAAGGAGGCAGAGAGAGGGAGGCAGAGAGAGGGAGAGAGAGACAGAGAGAGAGGGAGCGATGGTGTGAGGGAGGCACAAATTGAGACATGGACAGAGGTTGAGAAAGAGAGGGAGAGATAGAGAGAGAGAGCTGGGGGAGAGACAGATAGAGAGTGAGAGAGGCACAGAGAGAGAAGGAGACACAGAGAGGCAGACATAGAGAGGCAGACAGAGAGCTAGAGAGAGACAGAGAGAGAGGGAGAGATGGTGTGAGGGAGGCACAAATTGAGACGTGGACAGAGGTAGAGAGAGAGAGGGAGAGATAGAGCGAGAGAGAGGGGGGAAAGACAGATAGCGAGGGACAGAGGCAGTGTGAGAGAGGCAGAGTGAGAGAGGCAGATTAGAAGGTAGCAAATGTAACCCCACTATTTACAAAAGGAAGGAGAGAGAAAATGGGGAACTAAAGACCTGTTCGTCTAACATCAGTCATAGGGAAAATGCTCGAATCTATAATAAAGGATGTGATAACAGGACACTTAAAGAGAGATTGCGGGGGGTGGGGGGAGAGAGAAATGGGGGGAGAGAGATGGGGGAGAGTGCGTGAGTGAGACGGAGCAAAGGAGAGAGATACTAGGTTAGGTGGGACAATAAGCTGTGAGCAGAACAAAAATAGACTACAAAGAGAGATGGTTTGGGATAGACAGCGATAAATGTCCCAGTGTTGTGGTAACATAAAATGGCCACTGAAAATGAACCTAAAATGGCTGACTGATGTGTGTGGATTTCCACAGATGAGAGGAGAGAGAGAGAGACAGACAGACAGACAGACAGAGAGACAAAGAGGGAGACAGAGACCAAGATACAGAGAGTGATAGCAGGATACTTGTCGTAAGACAGAGGAAGAGGAGGAGGCCATTTGGCCCCTCAACCCTGTTCTGTCATTCACGGAGCTCATGGCTGATGTGTGATCTAACTCCATGTACCTATCTTTGCCCCTTAATACCTTTGGTTAACAAAAATCTATCAAACTCAGATTTAAAAATTAACAAGTGTCTCAGCATCAATTGCTGATTGTGGAAGAGAGTTCCAAACTGATACCACACCTGGTGTGTTGAAGTGTTTCTTCATTTCACTCCTGAAAGGTTTTTAGACTAGGTTTATATTTTTAGACTATGCCCCCATGTTCTAGACTCTGCAGCCAGTGGGAATTGTTACTCTCTGTCCACCCTATCAGTTTCCCTTATTATCTTGAAAACAATCATCAAATCACACCTGAGCCTTCAAAATTCCAGGGATACAGAGTAAATCTCCAGCTACACTGTCCCATTAAATATTCCCAAGCCAAGCACAATGTTGGGTTTGACACAGAGTAAATTTCCCTCTGCGCTGTCCCATCACACACTCCCAGGGCAGGAACATCATGGGGTGGATACAGAGTGAATCTCACTCTACACTGTCTGATAGAGACAGAGAGAGAGACAGAAAAAGAGAAACAGAGAGACATGGACTGACAGGGTGACTAAAAGAGATGGAAGGATACTTCACAGGGGATATTGGAAGAGGAAGATGCAATTCAACCACACAGCCCTGTTCCGGCATCAAATGTGATCTTGGCTGATCTGTGATGTAACTTACACCATATATCCTGCCTTTGCCCCTTATCTCTTAATACCTTTGGTTAACAAGAATCTATCAATCACAGATTTAAAAATTAACCAAAATGCCAGCAAGAAATTTGCACAACCATTATCATGAGGGTGTGATGGCTCCCACAGTGGAATAGCTTGCTGGATGTTTAAAATGGAGACTGTTCCTTCAGGATCATCAAACGTATCTGCCTGGGCCCCAACTTCATCTACATTTCCCCATCTCCCGATGTTTTTTTCTCTCCATATCTATCTCTTATATGTTTGTGTACACAGCAGTGAAGGATTACATCAAATTAATATATCTTACATTATCCTTTTCATCCACCTCAACAATCTCTCTCTCTCCAATTTTGTCCCTCTCTACAGTCCTCTCTCTGCCTTCATATCTAACCCTCTCTCCCTCTGTCTCTCTCCTAATGTCAGAGATAGCAGGAGGGAGAGACAGAGAGAGAATGTTGAAGGAACTGTACTCTGTTCCTAAGCTGTGCTGAACCTGCTCTGGGAGTGTTTGATGGGCTACATTAATTGGCCGTGTACAGTCCTGGATCAGGCTGTGAAAAAGCACAGCTTGTTCAGTGTACAACGGGTCAAAGGGAATGATTCACTCCTGTCTGCTACTGGGAAGAGAGACTGACCTTAACATCAAGGCAGCGTTTGACCGAGTGTGACATCGAGGAACCCGAGTAAAACTGAAGTCAGTGGGAATCGGGGCAAATCTCTCCACTGGTTGGAATCATACCGAGCACAAAGGAAGATGGTTTTGGTTGTTGGAGGTCAATCATCTCAGTCCCAGGCCTTCACTGCAGGAGTTTATCAGGGTAGTGACCTCAGCCCAGCCATCTTCAGCTGAGATCCCAGCAGAAAGTGCTTTAAATACTGAGCAGGTCAGGCAGCATCTGTGGAGAGAGAAACAGAGTTAGTGATTCAGCTCGATGCTTTCCAGATTTCCAGCATCCACAGTATTTTGCCTCAGATAATGAAGCAATCCATAGCCACATGCACCAAGACCCGGACAACATTCAGGCTTGGGCCGACCAGTGACAAGTAACATTCACGTCACACAAGTGCCAGGCAATGACCATCTGCAACATGAGAGAATCCAACCACCTCCCCTTGGCATTCAAAGCATTATCCCATCGCTGAATCCCCCAGCGTCAACATCCTGGGGAAACATTGACATCAAACTTAACTGAACGAAACACATCGATAGTTTCTTCACCCAGTGGCTGGTGGGTGTCTGGAACTCACTGCCTGAAAGGGTGGTAGAGACAGAAACCCTCATCACATTTAAAACAATCTCTTGGATATTCACTTCTCCATGTTTAAAATGGGTAAGGAATAACTCTCCTCGTCTACACTGCCCCATCGCACACTCTCAGAGAAGGTACAGCATATCTTCGATACAGAGTAAAGCTCCGTTTAAACATTCCCCGGAGTGTCGGATTAACCCAGGTCTCTCACTGTGCCCGGTTCAGCCTCAAGACTCACCTGCCTCAGTCACTGAGACGCTCCTGTATCACTTGCCTTAACATAAGTGGATGCCGGGTTTGGGAGCAGGACAGGCACACGGGATTAGGACGACTGCTCATGTGGAGGATAAGCATCAGTAATCCCTCAGAGAATCAGAACAGACCAGCGAGACTCAGAAAAGGAAACTTGTGTTGAATTTGTGAGTCTTGCATTGTGGAATGCTTTAGTATTTGGTGAGAATGTTGAACCAGTGTAATTTTGCCCCAGTGGGATGAATAGACACTATATGACTTTATTACAACAGTAAGGTACCGTGTGTACTGTAAATATGGACTGAAATAACAATGCAACTGATCAATTTTCAGCTGAATTTTATGACTACAGTTATACCTGCTATCCTGTCAGAATGTACATAAGACACGATGGGATGAAGTCAAAGTGGCCACTGTTGAATTTGCTCGCTTGATCTTTGTGGGAACACAAGGGTTAAGTAAGTTAAAAATATTAAATGGTCAATTCACTTGTTTAAGTAAACACTCAACAGAAATGGGTCTGGAATGTCCTATGTGCTGCATTCCTACTCCTACATCTACTCTGTCAGGACCCCTCATGATTTTGAACACCTCTATCAAATCTCATCTCAAGTTTCTCTTCTCGATGGAGAACAACACCAGTTTCTCCAATCTATCCAGGTAACTGAAGTCCCTCATCCCTGGAACCTTGCTCGTGAGTCTTTTCTGCATCCTCTCTGAAGCCCCCACATCCTTCCGAAAGTACGGTGTCCAGAATTGGACACAATACTAGTTGAGGATGAAGCAGTGTTTTATAAAGCTTCATCATAACCTCCTTGCTTTTATACTCTAAGCCTCTATTTACAAAGCTTCGGATCCCATATGCCTTTTAACCACTTTCTCAACTAGCTCTGCCACCTTCAATTTGTGCACACACATCCCCAGGTCTCTCTGTTCCTGCACCCACTTCCTTCTGTTCTTAGGTTCTCATGACACAGAGGGACAGGAGGACAGGGAGGTCTAGAAAGAAGGAGGGGGAGAGAGAGCAAACAAACAGGAAACACGTATGGGAACACCACCACCTGCAAGTTTCCCTTAAGTCACACACCATCCTGACTTGGAACTATATCGCTGCTCCTTCACTGTGACTGGGTCAAAATCCTGGATCTCCCTTCCTAACAGCACTGTGGGTGTACCTACCCCACATGGACTGCAGCGGTTCAAGAAGGAGGCTCAACACCACCTTCTCAAGGGCAATTGTGAATGGGCAATAAATGCTGTCCTGGCCACTAACACACACATCCAACAAATGAATCAAGAAAATAAAAATTTGACACTGAGTCACTTCAGGAGATATTAGACCAGATGACCAAAAACTTGGTCAGAGGTTGGTTTGAGGGAGAATCCTCAAAGAGGAAAGAGAGTTAGTGAGATGCAGAGGTTTGGGAAAGGAATTCCAGAGTTAGGGCCTTGGCAGCTTGAAGGCACGGCCACCAACGGTGGGCCGAAGGGCCTGCTTCAGTGCTGAATCTCTAAACTAAACTATACACCCCTTACACTTCAAAATTCCAGGGATACAGAGTAAAGCTCCGTCTAAACTGTCCCTTCAAATGCTGCCAAGCCAAGTACAGAATGGAGTTATCTACAGAGCAAATCTCTGTCCTCTCTGTTCTATAAAACACTCGCAGGACAGGTACAGTGTGGGGTTAGATACCGAGTAAAGCTGCCTCTATATATGCCTCTCTTTCTCCTCCTCCATCCAGATGGGGAGAGTAACAGTGAGAAAGACAGGGATAGATATAGAGAGGGAATAACAGAGAGAGGGAAGGATAGCAATGGGGAGAGATTACCAGAGAGGAAGAGATTGGGATGGAGAGTGTCGGTCAGTGTTTCTGCAAAGCTGTGTGCAGCAGCCTGGAAGGTGCCACGCAGGTCCTGTTCCGTGATAAATAACACACGTCTTCGAAGATTCTTAAAAATGTAAAGGGACTGCACGTGGGACAAAAACAACTTGCCGTGCACAACAACTAAATTTTCTGGGAACATTGGAGCCAGCTGTAGCTCAGTGGGTAATAATCCTGCCTCTGAGTTATACGTTTGTGGGTTCAGGTCCGAACACAAAATCTAGGCTGATGTCACCCAACAGAAAATCAGAACAGACCAGCGAGACACAGAAAAGGAAACTTGTGTTGAATTTGTGAGCCTCGCTTTCTGTAATGTTTTAGTGTTTGGTCAGAATGTTGACCCAGTGAAATTTTGCCCCTGTGGCATGAGAGTTATCTGAATAGAGATTATAACATCTTATTACAACATGAAGGTACCGTGCGCACTGAGTATAACAACATTTGCAGCGTCCCATCATGTAAAATACTTTACTGGGTGTGGGATCAGGGTTTGATATTTCCAAAACACTGAGGTAAACTCGGAACTTTTAATCAGCCCTGGGAGGAAAGTAAACCTGGAGACTTTCAAACAGTAATCAATGTCAGATTTGATCAATTATTAGGGATTCATCAATTTAGTATACAAAGCAGACAGAATATGCCGTTAAAGAGCGGGATATGGGTTTCCTACCAGCCTGCAGAAGGAAGTGCACCCTCTGCAGTTGTGGTATCACCAAAAGCAGCCAAATTAAAATAGCAAATTGATGTATGTGGAGTTTTACTGAGGTTCTGAGAGAGGAGAGAGAAACAGGCTAAGACACAGACAGCCAGACACACACACCCACACACAGAGAACCACACACACAGACCGACATGCACACAGAACCACACACAGAGAACCACACACACAGAACCACACACACAGAACCACACACACAGAACCACACACACACACAGAGACACACACATGCACACAGAGAAACACACACACAGAACCACACACACACAGACCGACATGCACAGACACACAGAGACCGACATGCACAGACACACACACAAACAGACTGCCCAAGGGACAGAGAGTGACAGAAGAATATTTCAATTTCTATAATATTTCAATTTCAGTTTCTATAAGATCCCCCCTCATTCTTCTGAATTCCAATGAATATAATCCCAATCTACTCAGTCTCTCCTCATAAGCCAACCCCCTCAACTCTGGAATCAACCTAGTGAACCTCCTCTGCACCCTCTCCAGTGCCAGTACATCCTTTCTCAAGTAAGGAGACCAAAACTGCACACAGTACTCCAGGTGCGGCCTCACCAGTACCTTATACAGCTGCAACATAACCTCTCTGCTTTTAAACTCAATCCCTTTCGCAATGAAGGACAAAATTCCATTTGCCTTCCTAATTACTTGCTGTACCTGCAGACCACCTTTTGCGATTCATGCACAAGGACACCCAGGTCCCTCTGCATAGCAGCATGCTGCAACTTTTTACCATTCAAGTAATAATCCTTTTTACTGTTACTCCTACCGAAATGAATAACTTCACATTTATTAACATTGTATTCCATCTGCCAGACCTTTGCCCACTCACTCAATGTATCTATGTTCCTCTGCAAACTTTCACAGTCATCTGCACACTTTGCTCTGCCACTCATCTTAGTGTCATCTGCAAACTTTAACAACCTACACGTGGTCCCCAACTCCAAATCATCGATATAAATTGTAAATAATTGGGGTCCCAACACCGATCCCTGAGGCACACCACTAGTGACTGATTGCCAGCCAGAATAGCACTCATTTATCCCCACTCTCTGCTTCCTGTTAGTCAACCAGAGAGGGAAAGACAGATGGAGAGACAGAGAGAGAGAGAGAGAGCAGGAGAGAGATGGAGTGACATGGAGGGAAAGACAGATGGAGGGACAGAGAGGGGGAAGAGAGATAGAGGGGGAGAGAGAGAGATAGAGGGGGAGAGAGAGAGATAGAGGGGGAGAGAGAGATAGAGCGGGGAGAGAGAGATAGAGCGGGGAGAGAGAGATAGAGCGGGGAGAGAGAGACAGAGTGGGGAGAGAGAGACAGAGGGGGAGAGAGAGATAGTGGGGGGAGAGAGATAGTGGTGGGAGAGAGAGATAATGGTGGGAGAGAGAGATAATGGTGGGAGAGAGAGACAGTGGGGGGAGAGAGAGATAGAGGGGGGAGAGAGAGAGAGAGAGAGAGAGATAGAGAGGGCAGAGAGAGATAGAGGGGGGAGAGAGAGCTGGAGGGGGGAGAGAGAGCTGGACGGGGGAGAGAGAGCTGGACGGGGGAGAGAGAGCTGGACGGGGGAGAGAGAGATAGAGGGGTTAGAGAGAGATAGAGGGGGGAGAGAGAGATAGAGGGCGGAGAGAGAGATAGAGCTCGGAGAGAGAGATAGTGGGGGGAGAGAGAGACAGTGGGGGGAGAGAGAGACAGTGGGGGGAGAGAGAAACAGTGGGGGGAGAGAGAAACAGGGGGGAGAGAGAAACAGGGGGGAGAGAGCGATAGAGTGGGTTGAGAGAGATAGAGGGGGTAGAGAGAGATAGAGGGGGGAGCGAGAGATAGAGGGGGTAGAGAGAGATAGAGGGGGGAGCGAGAGATAGAGGGGGGAGAGAGAGATAGAGGGGGGAGAGAGAGATAGAGGGGGGAGAGAGAGATAGAGGGGGTTGAGGGAGATAGAGGTGAAGAGGGAGATAGAGGGGGAGAGAGAGATAGAGGGGGAGAGAGAGATAGAGGGGGAGAGAGAGATAGGGGGGGGAGAGGGAGATAGAGGGGGGAGAGGGAGATAGAGGGGGTTGAGGGAGATAGAGGGGGAGAGAGAGATAGAGAGGAAGAGGGAGATAGAGGGGTTGAGGGAGATAGAGGGGGTTGAGGGAGATAGAGGGGGTTGAGGGAGATAGAGGTGAAGAGGGAGATAGAGGGGGAGAGAGAGATAGAGGGGGAGAGAGAGATAGAGGGGAGAGAGGGAGATAGAGGGGAGAGAGGGAGATAGAGGTGAAGAGGGAGATAGAGGGGGAGAGAGAGATAGAGGGGGAGAGAGAGATAGAGGGGGTTGAGGGAGATAGAGGGGGTTGAGGGAGATAGAGGTGAAGAGGGAGATAGAGGTGAAGAGGGAGATAGAGGGGGTTGAGGGAGATAGAGGGGGGAGAGGGAGATAGAGGTGAAGAGGGAGATAGAGGGGGTTGAGGGAGATAGAAGGGGTTGAGGGAGATAGAGGCGGGAGAGGGAGATAGAGGTGAAGAGGGAGATAGAGGGGGAGAGAGAGATAGAGGGGGAGAGAGAGATAGAGGGGGTTGAGGGAGATAGAGGGGGTTGAGGGAGATAGAGGTGAAGAGGGAGATAGAGGTGAAGAGGGAGATAGAGGGGGTTGAGGGAGATAGAGGGGGGAGAGGGAGATAGAGGTGAAGAGGGAGATAGAGGGGGTTGAGGGAGATAGAGGGGGTTGAGGGAGATAGAGGCGGGAGAGGGAGATAGAGGTGAAGAGGGAGATAGAGGGGGAGAGGGAGATAGAGGTGAAGAGGGAGATAGAGGGGGAGATAACAAACTTGGAGGAGATGCAAACAGTGTTGATGACATCAATCGACTACAACAGGACATCGATAGGTGAGCAGAATGGGCAGACAAGTGGCAGAAGGAATTTAATACAGGGAAATGTGAGATGGGCAGAAAGGATAGGGAGAGGGAATACAGACATAATGGCCCAGTTCTAGGGAGTGTGCAGGGACAGAGAGACCTGGGGATACATGTACATACATCTTTGAAGGTGGCAGGACATATTGAGAAAGTAGTCAGCAAAGCATATGGAATCTTGGGCTTCATAAATAGAGATTTTGAGTACAAAAGCATGAAGGTTATGCTGTATGTTTATAAACCTCTGGTTAGGCCACGACCAGAACAGTGCATCCAATTCTGGTGACCACACTTTAGGAAGGATGTGAGAGTCCTTTGTAGGGAGCAGAGGGGATGGTGGATCCAGGGATGGGGGATTTTAGCAAAGTGGACTGGAAACAGCTACTTGAAGGTCAATCAGTGTCAGAGCAGTGAGAGTTACTGAGGGTTGATATCAAATATGTTCACACAAAGACAAACAGGGTGGGACTCCCAAATCTAGAGCCCCTTGGATGTCAAGGATCAAACCGGGTACGATAAGGCACAAGAGGGAAGCTTATGTCAGATACCGAGAGCTCAATACAACAGAAAGCTGAGAGGAGTGTAGAAAGTTCAAGGGTGAAATTAAAAAGCAAATTAGGAGAGCAAAGAAATGGCCAGAAAATAATATTACCATTAAAAGCAAAGAAATCACAAAGATGTTTTATAAATACATGAAGAGCAAGAGGATAAATAAGGATAGAGTATTAGGGACCAAAAAGGGAATGTGTGTATGGAGGTGGGAGATGTGGGCATGGTTCTTAATGAATACTTTGTCTCCCTCTTTATAAACGAGGGGGAACGATGCAGATATTGTAGTTAAAGAGGAGGAGTGTGAAATATTGGAGGGATAAACAGAGTGAGGGGGAAATATTAAGGTGTTTGGCAACTTTGAAAGTGGATAAATGGTCAGGCCTGGATGCATTGGAACCAGTTCAGAGAAGGTTCACTCGGCTGATTCCTGGGATGAAGGGGTTGTCTTATGAGGAATGGTTGAACAGGTTGGGCCTATACTCATTGGAGTTTAGAAGAATGAGAGGTGATCTTATTGAAACATACTAAATACTTAAAGGGATAGACAGGTTAGATGCAGGTAAGATGTCACCTTTGGTTCGGGAGTCTAGAACCAGGGGACACAATTTCAAAATCAGGGGGAAGTCACTTAGGTCAGAGATGGGGAGAAATGTCTTTGCTCAGAGGGTTGTGAATCTTTGGAATTCTCTACTCCAGTGGGCTGTGGAAACTCAGTCTGGGAACCCATAAAAAGAGATTCATTTTCCTTCTGCTGTTGTCTGACTGTCTCAGGTTTTGTATATTGTTCCCTTCTCCTCTTCTTCCATGTGTTTGAAGTCTTTGAAGTTTGTCAGACATTGGTAAACTACTTCATGTGGTGTTGTGTAAATACCTTCAATTCTGTGTATCTGGAAGGGACACAATTCAAATTCTCACCTTATTGCATCAACTAAAACCTGCAGGTCCATTCAAACAACTCTATTTCCTGTCTCTGCAAAGACAGCTCACACTTCCACAATGCAGGAATGTCTGAATGGTGACAGCTTTTGACACATTTCCCAACACGTTTGCCAACACTTTTCAGGATGAAGCTAAATTCAACTTAGAGATTGCAAGCCCCAAATTGAATCTTTTAGATGTAAAAAGTGACACAAATAAAATCCCAGATCTCTCTGTCCCTGCACCCATTTTAACATTGTACCATTTAGTTTATATCGCTTCTCCTCAGCCTTCCTTCCAAAATGCATCATTTGACATTTCTCAGCATTGAAGTTAACCTGCTATGTGTCTGACCATTTCACCAGACTGCCTCTATCCTCCTGAAGTCTACTCCTATTCCCTTCACTGTTTATTACATTGCAAATGGCACAATGTTGAAGTTATGCCCTGTAAACCCAAGTCTAAGTCATTCATATATCAATAAGATCAGTGGTCCTAATCAAAACCCCTGGGGAATACTACAATTTACACTGTATACAGTGAGTACAAAAGCCGAGAGGGTGCGCTGAACATTTATAAAGCTCTGGTCAGGTAACAGAGAGGGAGAGACTGGGATTCAGAGGGTAACGGAGAGGGAGAGACTGGGACTCAGAGGATAAGAGAGAGGGAGAGACTGGGATTCAGAGGGTAACAGAGAGGGAGAGACTGGGATTCAGAGGGTAACGGAGAGGGAGAGACTGGGATTCAGAGGGTAACGGAGAGGGAGAGACTGGGATTCAGAGGGTAACGGAGAGGGAGAGACTGGGATTCAGAGGGTAACGGAGAGGGAGAGACTGGGATTCAGAGGGTAACGGAGAGGGAGAGACTGGGATTCAGAGGGTAACGGAGAGGGAGAGACTGGGATTCAGAGGGTAACGGACAGGGAGAGACTGGGACTCAGAGGGTAACAGAGAGGGAGAGACTGGGATTCAGAGGGTAACAGAGAGGGAGAGACTGGGATTCAGAGGGTAACGGAGAGGGAGAGACTGGCATTCAGAGGGTAACAGAGAGGGAGAGACTGGGATTCAGAGGGTAACAGAGAGGGAGAGACTGGGACTCAGAGGGGAACAGAGAGGGAGAGACTGGGATTCAGAGGGTAACAGAGAGGGAGAGACTGGGATTCAGAGGGTAACAGAGAGGGAGAGACTGGGATTCAGAGGGTAACAGAGAGGGAGAGACTGGGATTCAGAGGGTAACAGAGAGGGAGAGACTGGGATTCAGAGGGTAACAGAGAGGGAGAGACTGGGATTCACAGGGGAACAGAGAGGGAGAGTCTGGGATTCAGAGTGCAACAGAGAGGGAGAGACTGGGATTCACAGGGTAACAGAGAGGGTGTGTCCGGGTTTCAGAGGGTAACAGAGAGGGAGAGACTGGGATTCAGAGGGAAACATGGAGGGAGAGACTGGGATTCAGAGGGAAACAGAGAGGGAGAGACTGGGATTCAGAGGGAAACAGAGAGGGAGAGACTGGGATTCAGAGGGAAACATGGAGGGAGAGACTGGGATTCAGAGGGTAACAGAGAGGGAGAGACTGGGACTCAGAGGGTAACGGAGAGGGAGAGTCTGGGATTCAGAGGGTAACGGAGAGGGAGAGACTGGGACTCAGAGGGTAACAGAGAGGGAGAGACTGGGATTCAGAGGGTAACGGAGAGGGAGAGACTGGGATTCAGAGGGAAACAGAGAGGGAGAGACTGGGATTCAGAGAGTAACAGAGAGGGAGAGACTGGGATTCAGAGGGTAACAGAGAGGGAGAGACTGGGATTCAGAGGGTAACAGAGAGGGAGAGACTGGGATTCAGAGGGTAACGGAGAGGGAGAGACTGGGATTCAGAGGGTAACAGAGAGGGAGAGACTGGAATTCAGAGGGTAACAGAGAGGGAGAGACTGGGATTCAGAGGGAAACATGGAGGGAGAGACTGGGATTCAGAGAGTCACAGAGAGGGAGAGAATGGGATTCAGAGGGTAACAGAGAGGGAGAGACTGAGATTCAGAGGGTAACAGAGAGGGAGAGACTGGGATTCAGAGGGTAACAGAGAGCGAGAGACTGGGATTCAGAGGGAAACATGGAGGGAGAGACTGGGATTCAGAGAGTCACAGAGAGGGAGAGAATGGGATTCAGAGGGTAACAGAGAGCGAGAGACTGGGATTCAGAGGGAAACATGGAGGGAGAGACTGGGATTCAGAGAGTCACAGAGAGGGAGAGACTGAGATTCAGAGGGTAACAGAGAGCGAGAGACTGGGATTCAGAGGGAAACATGGAGGGAGAGACTGGGATTCAGAGAGTCACAGAGAGGGAGAGAATGGGATTCAGAGGGTAACAGAGAGGGAGAGACTGAGATTCAGAGGGTAACAGAGAGGGAGAGACTGGGATTCAGAGGGTAACAGAGAGGGAGAGACTGGGATTCAGAGGGAAACATGGAGGGAGAGACTGGGATTCAGAGGGTAACAGAGAGCGAGAGACTGGGATTCAGAGGGAAACATGGAGGGAGAGACTGGGATTCAGAGGGAAACATGGAGGGAGAGACTGGGATTCAGAGAGTCACAGAGAGGGAGAGAATGGGATTCAGAGGGTAACAGAGAGGGAGAGACTGAGATTCAGAGGGTAACAGAGAGGGAGAGACTGGGATTCAGAGGGTAACAGAGAGGGAGAGACTGAGATTCAGAGGGTAACAGAGAGGGAGAGACTGGGATTCAGAGGGTAACAGAGAGGGAGAGACTGAGATTCAGAGGGTAACAGAGAGGGAGAGACTGGGATTCAGAGAGTCACAGAGGGGGAGAGAATGGGATTCAGAGGGTAACAGAGAGGGAGAGACTGGAATTCAGAGAGTCACAGAGAGGGAGAGACTGGGATTCAGAGGGTAACAGAGAGGGAGAGACTGAGATTCAGAGGGTAACAGAGAGGGAGAGACTGGGATTCAGAGAGTAACAAAGGGAAAAATAGAGTTGGCGAGGGCGACATAGAAATTTTAAGGCACAGAAAGTGGCCACTTCACCCATTCTCTCTGTGCCAGCCGAAAAACGATCAACCTATTCTAATCCCACCTTCCAGCATTTGGTCCGAGCACTGCAGCTTACCGCACTTGAGGAGCCTATCCAGACTCCTTCTGAATGAGTTGAGGGTCTCTGCCTCAACTACCCTTTCAGGCAGTGAGTTCCAGACCATCGCGACCCTCTGGGTGAAAAAGATTTTCCTCAACTCCCCTCTAATTTTTCTACCAATCACTTTAAATCTATGCCCCCTCGTCACTGACCTTTCTGCTATGGTTCTCTGCCCTTCACCTCCACTCCATCCAGGACCCTCAACATTTTGGACATTTCAATCAGATCTCCCCTCAGCCTTCTCTGTTCCAAGGACAACAACCCCTGCCTATCCTCATAGCTACAATTCTCCAGTCCTGGCAACATCCTAGACAAAGTCCCGTGTTCATAACACATGGATAAAGAGGTTAATCATCTGAGCTGTTACTCTGAGACAGGGACAGAGAGGGAGGGAGAGAGGGAGAAAGAGAGAGAGAGAGGGAGAGAGAGAGGGAGGGAGAGAGTGAGGGAGAGAGTGAGGGAGAGAGGGAGGGAGAGAGGGAGGGAGAGAGGGAGGGAGAGAGGGAGGGAGAGAGGGAGGGAGAGAGGGAGGGAGAGATGGTGTGGGGGAGACACAAACTGAGATGTGGACAGAGGCAGCGAGAGGGAGAAAGGGAGAGATAGAGAGGGAGAGGCAGAGAGAGTGAGAGGCAGAGAGAGGGAGAGGCAGAGAGAGAGATAGAGAGAGACAGAGAGAGGGAGCGATGGTGTGAGGGAGGCACAAATTGAGACATGGACAGAGGTTGAGAAAGAGAGAGAGGGAGAGACAGAGAGAGAGAGCTGGGGGAGAGACAGATAGAGAGTGAGAGAGGCACAGAGAGAGAAGGAGACACAGAGAGGCAGACATAGAGAGGCAGACAGAGAGCTAGAGAGAGACAGAGAGAGAGGGAGAGATGGTGTGAGGGAGGCACAAATTGAGACATGGACAGAGATAGAGAGAGAGAGGGAGAGATAGCGAGAGAGAGAGGAGGGTAAGACAGATAGTGAGGTGCTGAGGCAGTGTGAGAGAGGCAGATTAGAAGGTAGCAAATGTAACCCCACTATTTACAAAAGGAAGGAGAGAGAAAATGGGGAACTAAAGACCTGTTCGTCTAACATCAGTCATTGGGAAAATGCTCGAATCTATAATAAAGGATGTGATAACAGGACACTTAAAGAGAGATTGCAGGGGGTGGGGGGAGAGAGAAATGGGGGGAGAGAGAAATGGGGGGGAGTGAGATGGGGGAGAGTGTGTGAGTGAGACGGAGCAAAGGAGAAAGATACTAGGTTAGGTGGGACAATAAGCTGTGAGGAGAACACAAATAGACTACAAAGAGAGATGGTTTGGGATAGACAGCGATAAATGTCCCAGTGTTGTGGGAACATAAAATGGCCACTGAAAATGAACCTAAAATGGCTGACTGATGTGTGTGGATTGCCACAGATGAGAGGAGAGAGAGAGAGACATACTGACAGACAGACAGAAAGAGAGACAAAGAGGGAGACAGAGACCAAGACACAGAGAGTGATAGCAGGATATTTGTCGTAGGACAGAGGAAGAGGAGGAGGCCATTTGGCCCCTCAACCCTGTTCTGTCATTCAAGGAGCTCATGGCTGATGTGTGATCTAACTCCATGTACCTATCTTTGTCCCTTAATACCTTTGGTTAACAAAAATCTATCAAACTCAGATTTAAAAATTAACAAGTGTCTCAGCATCAATTGCTGATTGTGGAAGAGAGTTTCAAACTGATACCACACCTGGTGTGTTGAAGTGTTTCTTCATTTCACTCCTGAAAGGTTTTTAGACTAGGTTTATATTTTTAGACTATGCCCCCATGTTCTAGACTCTGCAGCCAGTGGGAATTGTTACTCTCTGTCCACCCTATCAGTTTCCCTTATTATCTTGAAAACAATCATCAAATCACACCTGAGCCTTCAAAATTCCAGGGATACAGAGTAAATCTCCAGCTACACTGTCCCATTAAATATTCCCAAGCCAAGCACAATGTTGGGTTTGACACAGAGTAAATTTCCCTCTGCGCTGTCCCATCACACACTCCCAGGGCAGGAACATCATGGGGTGGATACAGAGTGAATCTCACTCTACACTGTCCGATAGAGACAGAGAGAGAGAGAGAGGCAGAAAAAGAGAAACAGAGAGACATGGACTGACAGGGTGACTGACAGAGAAAGAAGGATACTTCACAGGGGATATTGGAAGAGGAAGATGCAATTCAACCACACAGCCCTGTTCCGGCATCAAATGAGATCTTGGCTGATCTGTGATGTAACTTACACCATATATCCTGCCTTTGCCCCATATCTCTTAATACCTTTGGTTAACAGGAATCTATCAATCACAGATTTAAAAATTAACCAATAAGCCAGCATGAAATTTGAACAACCAATATCATTGTGTGGGTATTTCTGTGTGTGTGTGTGTGTGTGTCTATGTCTGTTTGGGTGTGATGGCTCCCACAGTGGAATAGCTTGCTGGATGTTTAAAATGGAGGCTATTCCTTCTGGATCATCAAAAGTATCCGCCTGGGCCCCAACTTCATCTACATTTCCCCCTATCCCGATGTTTTTTTTCTCTCCATACCTATCTCCAATATGTTTATGTCCACAGCAGTGAAGGATTACATCAAATTAATATATCTTACATTATCCTTTTCATCCACCTCAACAACCTCTCTCTCTCCAAATTTGTCCCTCTCTACAGCACTCTCTCTGCCTTCATATCTAACCCTCTCTCCCTCTGTCTCTCTCCTAATGTCAGAGATAGCAGGAGGGAGAGACAGAGAGAGAATGTTGAAGGAACTGTACTCTGTTCCTAAGCTGTGCTGAACCTGCTCTGGGAGTGTTTGATGGGCTACATTAATCGGCCGTGTACAGTCCTGTATCAGGCTGTGAAGAAGCACAGCTTGTTCAGTGTACAACGGGTCAAAGGGAACGATTCACTCCTGTCTGCTACTGGGAAGAGAGACTGACCTTAACATCAAGGCAGCGTTTGACCGAGTGTGACATCGAGGAGCCCGAGTAAAACTGAAGTCAGTGGGAATCGGGGGAAATCTCTCCACTGGTTGGAATCATACCGAGCACAAAGGAAGATGGTTTTGGTTGTTGGAAGTCAATCATCTCAGTCCCAGGCCTTCACTGCAGGAGTTTATCAGGGTAGTGTCCTCAGCCCAGCCATCTTCAACTGAGATCCCAGCAGAAAGTGCTTTAAATACTGAGCAGGTCAGGCAGCATCTGTGGAGAGAGAAACAGAGTTAGTGATTCAGCTCGATGCTTTCCAGATTTCCAGCATCCACAGTATTTTGCCTCAGATAATGAAGCAATCCAGAGCCACATGCACCAAGACCCAGACAACATTCAGGTTTGGGCCGACCAGTGACAAGTAACATTCACGTCACACAAGTGCCAGGCAATGACCATCTGCAACAAGAGAGAATCCAACCACCTCCCCTTGGCATTCAAAGCATTATCCCATCACTGAATCCCCCAGCGTCAAAATCCTGGGGAAACATTGACACCAAACTTAACTGAACGAAACACATCAATAGTTTCTTCACCCAGTGGCTGGTGGGTGTCTGGAACTCACTGCCTGAAAGGGTGGTAGAGGCAGAAACCCTCATCACATTTAAAACAATCTCTTGGATATTCACTTCTCCATGTTTAAAATGGGTAAGGAATAACTCTCCTTGTCTACACTGCCCCATCAAACACTCTCAGAGAAGGTTCAGCACAGGGTAGATACAGAGTACCGTTCAGTATAAACTGTCCCTCGAGTGTCAGATTAACCCGGGTCACTGTGCCCGGCTCAGCCTCAAGACTCACCTGCCTCAGTCACTGAGACGCTCCTGTATCACTTGCCTTAATGTAAGTGGATGCCGAGTTTGGGAGCAGGACAGGCACACGGGATTAGGACGACTGCTCATGTGGAGGATAAACATCAGTCATCCCTCAGAGAATCAGAACAGACCAGCGAGACTCAGAAAAGGAAACTTGTGTTGAATTTGTGAGTCTTGCATTGTGGAATGCTTTAGTATTTGGTGAGAATGTTGAGCCAGTGACATTTTGCCCCAGTGGGATGAATAGACACTATATGACTTTATTACAACAGTAAGGTACCGTGTGTACTGTAAATATGGACTGAAATAACAATGTAACTGATCAATTTTCAGCTGAATTTTATGACTACAGTTATACCTGCTATCCTGTGAGAATGTACATACGACACGATGGGATGAAGTCAAAGTGGCCACTGTTGAATTTGCGAGCTTGATCTTTGTGGGAACACAAGGGTTAAGTAAGTTAAAAATATTAAATGGTCAATTCACTTGTTTAAGTAAACACTGAACAGAAATGGGTCTGGAATGTCCTATGTGCTGCATTCCTACTCCTACATCTACTCTGTCAGGACCCCTCATGATTTTGAACACCTCTATCAAATCTCATCTCAAGTTTCTCTTCTCTATGGAGAACAACACCAGTTTCTCCAATCTATCCAGGTAACTGAAGTCCCTCATCCCTGGAACCTTGCTCGTGAGTCTTTTCTGCATCCTCTCTAAAGCCCCCACATCCTTCCGAAAGTACGGTGTCCAGAATTGGACACAATACTAGTTGAGGATGAAGCAGTGTTTTATAAAGCTTCATCATAACCTCCTTGCTTTTATACTCTAAGCCTCTATTTACAAAGCCTAGCATCCCATATGCCTTTTAACCACTTTCTCAACTAGCTCTGCCACCTTCAATTTGTGCACAGACATCCCCAGGTCTCTCTGTTCCTGCACCCACTTCCTTCTGTTCTTCGGTTCTCATAACACAGAGGGACAGGAGGACAGGGAGGTCTAGAAAGAAGGAGGGGGAGAGCAAACAAACAGGAAACACGTATGGGAACACCACCACCTGCAAGGTTCCCTTAAGTCACACACCATCCTGACTTGGAACTATATCGCTGCTCCTTCACTGTGACTGGGTCAAAATCCTGGATCTCCCTTCCTAACAGCACTGTGGGTGTACCTACCCCACATGGACTGCAGCGGTTCAAGAAGGAGGCTCAACACCACCTTCTCAAGGGCAATTGTGAATGGGCAATAAATGCTGTCCTGGCCACTAACGCACACATCCAACAAATGAATCAAGAAAATAAAAATTTGACACCGAGTCACTTCAGGAGATATTAGACCAGATGACCAAAAACTTGGTCAGAGGTTGGTTTGAGGGAGAATCTTCAAAGAGGAAAGAGAGTTAGTGAGATGGAGAGGTTTGGGAAAGGAATTCCAGAGTTAGGGCCTTGGCAGCTTGAAGGCACGGCCACCAATGGTGGAACGATTCAAATTGGGGATGTTCAAGAGACCAGAATTAGAGGATGGCAGATATTGGTGGATTGTGGAGCTGGAGGAGATTGCAGAGATAGGGAGGGTCATTTGTGGAAGACAATTCCAAAATTCCACCATCCTTTGTGTGTAGAAGTGTTAATAAATTTCACCCTTGAAAGGGTCTTCGATTAATGTTCGATTTTTCGACTGTGCCCCTCGTCCGAGACTCCTCCAACCAGTGAGAAGAGTTTCTCTCTATCTACCCCATCACTTTCCAGTATTGTCTTGTAAACTTTGATCAATTCACCCAGCACAGTGGCGCAGTGGTTAGCACTGCAGCCTCACAGCTCCAGCGACCCGGGTTCAATTCTGGGTACTGCCTGTGTGGAGTTTGCAAGTTCTCCCTGTGTCTGCGTGGGTTTCCTCCGGGTGCTCCGGTTTCCTCCCACATGCCAAAGACTTGCAGGTTGATAGGTAAATTGGCCATTAGCAATTGCCCCTTGTATAGTTAGGTGGTAGGGAAATATGGGGACAGGTGGGGATGTGGCAGGAATATGGAATTAGTGTAGGATTAGTATTAATGGGTGGTTGATGGTCGGCACAGACTCGGTGGGCCGAAGGGCCTGCTTCAGTGCTGAATCTCTAAACTAAACTAAACACCCCTTACACTTCAAAATTCCAGGGATACAGAGTAAAGCTCCGTCTAAACTGTCCCTTCAAATGCTGCCAAGCCAAGTACAGAATGGAGTTATCTGCAGAGCAAATCTCTGTCCTCTCTGTTCTATAAAACACTTGCAGGACAGGTACAGTGTGGGGTTAGATACCGAGTAAAGCAGCCTCTATATATGCCTCTCTTTCTCCTCCTCCACCTAGATGGAGAGAGTAACAGTGAGAAAGACAGGGATAGATATAGAGAGAGAATAACAGAGAGAGGGAAGGATAGCAATGGGGAGAGATTACCAGAGAGGAAGAGATTGGGATGGAGAGTGTCGGTCAGTGTTCCTGCAAAGCTGTGTGCAGCAGCCTGGAAGGTACCACGCAGGTCCTGTTCCCTGATAAATAACACACGTCTTCGAAGATTCTTAAAAATTTAAAGGGACTGCACATGGGTCAAAAAAAACTTGCCGTGCACAACAACTAAATTTTCTGGGAACATTGGAGCCAGCTGTAGCTCAGTGGGTAATAATCCTGCCTCTGAGTTATACGTTTGTGGGTTCAGGTCTGAACACAAAATCTAGACTGATGTCACCCAACAGAAAATCAGAACAGACCAGCGAGACACAGAAAAGGAAACTTGTGTTGAATTTGTGAGCCTCACTTTCTGTAATGTTTTAGTGTTTGGTCAGAATGTTGACCCAGTGAAATTTTGCCCCTGTGGCATGAGAGTTATCTGAATAGAGATTATAACATCTTATTACAACATGAAGGTACCGTGCGCACTGAGTATAACAACATTTGCAGCGTCCCATCATGTAAAATACTTTACTGGGTGTGGGATCAGGGTTTGATATTTCCAAAACACTGAGGGAAACTCGGACTTTTAATCAGCCCTGGGAGGAAAGTAAACCTGGAGACTTTCAAACAGTAATCAATGTCAGATTTGATCAATTATTAGGGATTCATCAATTTAGTATACAAAGCAGACAGAATGTGCCGTTAAAGAGCGGGATATGGGTTTCCTACCAGCCTGCAGAAGGAAGTGCACCCTCTGCAGTTGTGGTATCACCAAAAGCAGCCAAATTAAAATAGCAGATTGATGTATGTGGAGTTTTACTGAGGTTCTGAGAGAATTCTTCTGAATTCCAATGAATATAATCCCAATCTGCTCAGTCTCTCCTCATAAGCCAACCCCCTCAACTCTGGAATCAACCTAGTGAACCTCCTCTGCACCCTCTCCAGTGCCAGTACATCCTTTCTCAAGTAAGGAGACCAAAACTGCACACAGTACTCCAGGTGCGGCCTCACCAGTACCTTATACAGCTGCAACATAACCTCTCTGCTTTTAAACTCAATCCCTTTAGCAATGAAGGACAAAATTCCATTTGCCTTCCTAATTACTTGCTGTACCTGCAGACCAACCTTTTGCGATTCATGCACAAGGACACCCAGGTCCCTCTGCATAGCAGCATGCTGCAACTTTTTACCATTCAAGTAATAATCCTTTTTACTGTTACTCCTACCGAAATGAATAACTTCACATTTATTAACATTGTATTCCATCTGCCAGACCTTTGCCCACTCACTCAATGTATCTATGTTCCTCTGCAAAGTTTCACAGTCATCTGCACACTTTGCTCTGCCACTCATCTTAGTGTCATCTGCAAACTTTAACACCCTACACGTGGTCCCCAACTCCAAATCATCGATATAAATTGTAAATAATTGGGGTCCCAACACCGATCCCTGAGGCACACCACTAGTGACTGATTGCCAGCCAGAATAGCACTCATTTATCCCCACTCTCTGCTTCCCGTTAGTCAACCAGAGAGGGAAAGACAGATGGAGGGACAGAGTGAGAGACAGAGAGAGGAGAGAGATGGAGTGACAGGGAGGGAAAGACAGATGGAGGGACAGAGTGAGGGACAGAGAGTGGAGAGAGATGGAGTGACAGGGAGGGAAAGACTGAGAGAGAGAGAGGCAGAGATGGAAGGAGGGAGAGGCAGTGACAGGGAGGGAAAGACAGATGGAAAGACTGAGAGAGAGAGACAGAGATAGAAGGAGAGAAATGGTGACAGGGAGGGAAGGACAGATGGAGAGACAGAGAGCGAGAGACAGAGATAGAAGGAGAGAGAGGGAGTGACAGGGAGGGAAAGACAGATGGAGAGACAGAGAGAGGGAGAGACCGAGATAGAAGGAGAGAGAGGGAGAGACAGGAAGGGAAAGACAGAGTGAGAGACAGAGACAAGGAGAGAGATGGAGTGACAGGGAGGGAAGGACAGATGGAGAGGCAGAGATGGAAGGATTGAGAGAGTGTGTGACAGGGAGGGAAAGACAGATGGAAAGAGAGAGGGAGAGACAGACAGCGAGGGAAAGACATATGGAGGGGCAGAGAGTGAGACAGAGAGAGAAGGAGAGAGAGGGAGTGTCAGGGAGGGAAAGACAGATGGAGGGACAGAGAGAGAGCGAGAGACAGGGAGAGAGATGGAGTGACAGGGAGTGAAGGAAAGATAGAGGGATAGAGAGAGAGACAGAGAGAGGCAGAGACAGAGATCGAAGGAGGGAGATGGAGTGACGGGGGGTGGGGGGGGTGGTGCGGTAGACAGGTGGAGGGACAGAGAGAGAGAGGCAGAGATGGAAGTAGTGAGAGGGAGTGTCAAGGAGGGAAAGACAGATGGAGGGACAAAGTGACAGACAGAGAGAGCAGGAGAGAGATGGAGTGACAGTGAGGGAAGGACAGATGGGGGGATAGAGAGAGAGAGAGAGAGACAGAGATAGAAGGAGAGAGAGGAAGTGACAGGGAGGTAAGGACAGATGGAGCGACAGAGAGAGAGAGAGACAGAGGTAGAAGGAAAGAGAGGGAGTGACAGAGAGGGAAAGACAGATGGAGGACAGAGGGAGAGAGACAGAGATAGAAGCAGAGAGAGGGAGTGACAGGGAGGGAAAGACAGATGGAGAGACAGGAAGAGAGACAGAGATCTCTCCCGATGTTTCTGTCTCCATACCTATTTCTTAAATGTTTGTGCACACAGCAGTGAAGGATTACATCAAATTAATTTCTCTTACATTCTCCCTTTCAATCGACCCCGCAATCTCTCTCTCTCCAACCTTGTCCCTCTCCACAACACTCTCTGTCTCCATATCTAACCCTCTCTCCCTCTGTCTCTCTCCTCGTGTCAGAGATAGCAGGAGGGAGAGACAGAGAGAGGAAGACAGAGAGAGAATGTTGAAGGAACTATACTCTGTTCCTAAGCTGTGCTGAACCTGCTCTGGGAGTGTTTGATGGGCTACATTAATCGGCCGTGTACAGTCCTGTATCAGGTTGTGAAGAAACACAGCTTGTTCAGTGTACAACGGGTCAAAGGGGACGATTCACTCCTGTCTGCTACTGGGAAGAGAGACTGACCTTAACATCAAGGCAGCGTTTGACCGAGTGTGACATCGAGGAGCCCGAGTAAAACTGAAGTCAGTGGGAATCTGCTGGTTGGACTCATACCGAGCACAAAGGAAGATGGTTGTGGTTGTTGGAGGTCAATCATCTCAGTCCCAGGACATCACTGCAGGAGTTCCTCAGGTTAGTGTCCTCGGCCCATCCATCTTCAGCTGCTTCCTCAATGACCTGCCCTCCATCGTAAGGTCAGAAGTGGGGATGTTCACTGTTGATTGCACAGTGTTCAGTTCCATTCGCACCTCCTCAGATAATGAAATCCCAGCAGGAAGTGCTGGAAATACTGAGCAGGTCAGGCAGCATCTGTGGAGAGAGAAACAAAGTTAGCGATTCAGCTCGATGCTTTCCAGATTTCCAGCATCCGCAGTATTTTGCCTCAGATAATGAAGCAATCCAGAGCCACATGCACCGAGACCCGGACAACATTCAGGTTTGGGCCGACCAGTGACAAGTAACATTCACGTCACACAAGTGCCAGACAATGACCATCTGCAACATGAGAGAATCCAACCACTTCCCCTTGGCATTCAAAGCATTATCCCATCGCTGAATCCCCCAGCGTCAACATCCTGGGGAAACATTGACATCAAACTTAACTGAAGGAAACACATCAATAGTTTCTTCACCATCTCTCTGGGACAGAGAGACACAGATAAAGAATGTGAGTAAGCTTTGACAGAACCTCAGTTAATTGTTCCAACCATTGTTAATGATAGAAATCAAGGATTATATTAGAGCAAAGGAAGAGGCAGAGAATGTTAGCCCCTTTATAACTATATCCTTTAGTTTAGATTGCCTCTCCTCCTTCTTCCTACCTGTGGAGGTGGGAGATGTGGGCATGGTTCTTAATGAATTCTCTGTGTCCGTCTTTATAAAAGAGTGGGAACGATACAGAGATTGTAGTTAAAGAGGAGGAGTGTGAAATATTGGATGGGATAAACAGAGTGAGAGGGGAAATATGAAGGTGTTTGGCAGCTTTGAAAGTGGATAAATGGTCAGGCCTGGATGCATTGGAATCAGTTCAGAGAAGGTTCACTCGGCTGGTTCCTGGGATGAAGGGGTTATCTTTGAGGAATGGTGGAACAGGTTGGGCCTATACTCATTGGAGTTTAGAAGAATGAGAGGTGATCTTATTGAAACATACAAGATTCTGAGGGGACTTTACAGGGCGGATGCTGGGAGGATGTTCCCCTTGTGGGGAAGTCTAGAACTAGGGGGCAGGTACACTGTGGGGTTTGATACAGAGTAAAGCTGCCTCTGTATATGCCTCTCTTTCTCCTCCTCCATCCAGATGGAGAGAGTAACAGTGAGAAAGAACAGGGATAGATATGGAGAATAAGAGAGAGAGGGAAGGATTGCAATGGGGAGAGAGTACCAGAGAGAAAGAGGAAGAGATTGGGATGGAGAGTGTTGGTCAATGTTCCTGCAAATCTGCGTGCAGCAGCCTCAAAGGTCCCACGCAGATCCTGTTCCACAATAAATAGCACACGTCTTCAAAGATTCTTCAAAGATTTCAAGGGACAGCTCACATTAAAAAAACTGGGCACGCACAACATCTAAAATTTCACGGGAACATTGGAGCCAACTGCGGAATACATGTTTCTTACCAGCCTGCATAAGGAAGTGCAACCTCTGCAGATGCGGTGAAACCAAAAGCAGCTGACTTCAAATGGCAAACTGATGTATGTGGAGCTTTACAAAGGGTCTGAGAGAGGAGAGAGAAACAGACATAGACACACACACACAGAAACAAACACACAGAAACACAGACACAGACACAGACACAGACACACACACCGAAACACACACACACCGAAACACACACAGAAACACACACACAAACACACACACAAACACACACACAAACACACACACAAACACACACACAGAAACACACACACAGAAACACACACAGAAACACACAGACACAGAAACACACAGACACAGAAACACACACACACACAGAAACACACACACACAGAAACACACACACAGAAACACACACAGACACAGAAACAGAGTGACTCAGGGACAGAGCACGAAAGAAGAATATTTCAATTTTCAAAAGGCATTTGATGAGATCAACCTTCGATTTAAAAATGACAATTGATTTTGCATCAATGTTTGCGTGCAGAAGACACGTTCCAAACTACTACCACCTTCAGCCTGGAGTGGCGGATTTTTACTCAGAGTGTTTTGAATCTTTGGAATTCTCTACTCCAGTGGGCTGTGGAAGCTCAGTCTGGGAAAAAGGCATTGAAGTGGATGATCAGCCATGATCGTATTGAATGTCGGAACAGGCTCGATGGGCTGAATGGCCTACTCCTGTTCCTATGTTCCCAAGCTGCTGAAATAGTTTCTCCCAAACTACCCCATCAGTTCCCCTTAATATCTCAACACCTTTGAACAAATCACCTTGATCCTCCTAAATTCCAGGCAATAAATCCCCAGTTTGTGTAATATCACCTCGTAATTTAACCCTTGGAGTCCAGTTATCATTCTGGTAAATCTACACTGCACTCAAATGGACATGGACCCCCCAAAGTCTCTTTCAAGCTCCAGTGTTTCTAGCTTTACACCATTTATAAAGTACTCTGTTCTAGTCTTTTTTTGCTGACATGGAAATCTAACTACCACAGTTTTGCCCATTTATTTAAGATATTAATATCTCTTTGTAATTTGATGCTTCCAGCTACACTGCTTACAATGCTGCCTATTTTTGTGTCATTGGTAAACTTGGGTATGTTGCATTCTACCACATCATCTTAAATCATTAATAAATACAGCAAACTGAGACACACACGGGCTTTGCACTAGTAGACAGGAGTGAATCATTCCAACCTCGAGGCTCTTTAACTCCACATTAATGTTTAAAAAAAAATTCAAATTCACAACAGCCCTGTGTGGGATTTGAACTCCTGCTTTTTCAATCATCAGCTCAGGCCTTCAAATTAAAACCCATAAAAAGAGATTCATTTTCCTACTGCTGTTGTCTGACGGTCTCAGGTTTTGTATATTGTTCCCTTCGCCTCTTCTTCCATGTGTTTGAAGTCTTTGAAGTTTGTCAGACATTGGTAAACTACTTCATGTGGTGTTGTGTAAATACCTTCAATTCTGTGTATCTGGAAGGGACACAATTCAAATTCTCACATTATTGCATCAACTAAAACCTGCAGGTCCATTCAAACAACTCTATTTCCTGTCTCTGCAAAGACAGCTCACACTTCCACAATGCAGGAATGTCTGAATGGAAACAGCTTTTGACACATTTCCCAACATGTTTGCTAACACTTTTCAGGATGAAGCTAAATTCAACTTAGAGATTGCAAGCCCCAAATTGAATCTTTTAGATGTAAAAAGTGACACAAATGAAATCCCAGTTCTCTCTGTCCCTGCACCCATTTTAACATTGTACCATTTAGTTTATATCGCTTCTCCTCAGCCTTCCTTCCAAAATGCATCATTTGACATTTCTCAGCATTGAAGTTAACCTGCTATGTGTCTGACCATTTCACCAGACTGCCTCTATCCTCCTGAAGTCTACTCCTATTCCCTTCACTGTTTATTACATTGCAAATGGCACAATGTTGAAGTTATGCCCTGTATACCCAAGTCTAAGTCATTCATATATCAATAAGATCAGTGATCCTAATCAAAACCCCTGGGGAATACCACAATTTACACTGTATACAGTGAGTACAAAAGCCGAGAGGGTGTGCTGAACATTTATAAAGCTCTGGTCAGGTAACAGAGAGGGAGAGACTGGGATTCAGAGGGTAACGGAGAGGGAGAGACTGGGATTCAGAGGGTAACAGAGAGGGAGAGACTGGGATTCACAGGGTAATAGAGAGGGAGAGAGTGGGACTCAGAGGGTAAGAGAGAGGGAGAGACTGGGATTCAGAGGGTAACGGGGAGGGAGAGACTGGGATTCAGAGGGTAACGGAGAGGGAGAGACTGGGATTCAGAGGGTAAGAGAGAGGGAGAGACTGGGATTCAGAGGGTAAGAGAGAGGGAGAGTCTGGGATTCAGAGTGTAACAGAGAGGGAGAGACTGGGATTCACAGGGTAACAGAGAGGGTGTGTCCGGGTTTCAGAGGGTAACAGAGAGGGAGAGACTGCAATTCAGTGGGTAACAGAGAGGGAGAGACTGGGATTCAGAGGGTAACGGAGAGGGAGAGAATGGGATTCAGAGGGTAACGGAGAGGGAGAGACTGGGACTCAGAGGGTAACGGAGAGGGAGAGACTGGGATTCAGAGGGGAACAGAGAGGGAGAGTCTGGGATTCAGAGTGTAACAGAGAGGGAGGGACTGGGATTCACAGGGTAACAGAGAGGGTGTGTCTGGGTTTCAGAGGGTAACAGAGAGAGAGAGACTGCAATTCAGGGGGTAACAGAGAGGGAGAGACTGGGATTCAGAGGGTAACGGAGAGGGAGAGACTGGGATTCAGAGGGTAACAGAGAGGGAGAGACTGGGATTCAGAGGGTAACAGAGGG
This sequence comes from Heterodontus francisci, assembly GCF_036365525.1. Classification (NCBI taxonomy): domain Eukaryota; kingdom Metazoa; phylum Chordata; class Chondrichthyes; order Heterodontiformes; family Heterodontidae; genus Heterodontus; species Heterodontus francisci. Next base: position 6,121,277 of record NC_090415.1, read on the forward strand.
AAAAATAGATTTGGCGAGGGCAACATAGAAATTTTAAGACACAGGAAGAGGCCACTTCACCCATTCTCTCTGTGCCAGCCGAAAAACGATCAACCTATTCTCATCCCACCTTCCAGCATTTGGTCCGAGCGCTGCAGCTTACCGCACTTGAGGTGCCTATCCAGACTCCTTCTGAATGAGTTGAGGGTCTCTGCCTCAACTACCCTTTCAGGCAGTGAGTTCCAGACCATCGCGACCCTCTGGGTGAAAAAGATTTTCCTCAACTCCCCTCTAATTTTTCGACCAATCACTTTAAATCTATGCCCCCTCGTCACTGACCTTTCTGCTATGGTTCTCTGCCCTTCACCTCCACTCCATCTGGGACCCTCAACATTTTGGACATTTCAATCAGATCTCCCCTCAGCCTTCTCTGTTCCAAGGACAACAACCCCTGCCTATCCTCATAGCTTCTATTCTCCAGTCCTGGCAACATCCTAGAAAATGGGAGAGAGACAATGTCCCGTGTTCATAACACATGGATAAAGAGGTTAATCATCTGAGCTGTAACTCTGAGACAGAGACAGAGAGGGAGGGAGAGAGGGAGAAAGAGAGAGAGAGGGAGGGAGAGATGGTGTGGGGGAGACACAAACTGAGACGTGGACAGAGGCAGCGAAAGAGAGAGAGGGAGAGATAGAGAGGCAGAGACAGAGAGAGAGAGGCAGAGAGAGAGAGAGGCAGAGAGTGAGAGAGATGCAGAGAGAGAGAGGCAGAGAGAGACAGAGAGAGAGAGACAGAGAGAGAGAGACAGAGAGAGAGAGGCAGAGAGAGAGAGAGGCAGAGAGAGAGAGGCAGAGAGAGGGAGGCAGAGAGAGGGAGGCAGAGAGAGGGAGAGAGAGGCAGCCAGAGAGCTAGAGAGAGACAGAGAGAGAGGGAGAGATAGTGTGAGGGAGGCACAAATTGAGACATGGACAGAGGTAGAGAGAGAGAGGGAGAGATAGCGAGAGAGAGAAAAAGACAGAGAGGGAGAGACAGAGGCAGTGTGAGAGAGGCAGAGTGAGAGAGGCAGATTAGAAGGTAGCAAATGTAACCCCACTATTTACAAAAGGAAGGAGAGAGAAAATGGGGAACTAAAGACCTGTTCGTCTAACATCAGTCATTGGGAAAATGCTCGAATCTATAATAAAGGATGTGATCACAGGACACTTAAAGAGAGATTGCGGGGGGAGGGGGGGGGGGGAAGAGAGAAATGGGGGGAGAGAGAAATGGGGGGGAGAGAGAGGGGGGAGAGTGCGTGAGTGAGACGGAGCAAAGGAGAGTGATACTAGGTTAGGTGGGACAATAAGCTGTGAGGAGAACACAAATAGACTACAAAGAGAGATGGTTTGGGATAGACAGCGATAAATGTCCCAGTGTTGTGGTAACATAAAATGGCCACTGAAAATGAACCTAAAATGGCTGACTGATGTGTGTGGATTTCCACAGATGAGAGGAGAGAGAGAGAGACAGACAGACAGACAGAAAGAGAGACAAAGAGGGAGACAGAGACCAAGACACAGAGAGTGATAGCAGGATACTTGTCGTAGGACAGAGGAAGAGGAGGAGGCCATTTGGCCCCTCAACCCTGTTCTGTCATTCAATGAGCTCATGGCTGATGTGTGATCTAACTCCATGTACCTATCTTTGTCCCTTAATACCTTTGGTTGGCAAAAATCTATCAAACTCAGATTTAAAAATTAACAAGTGTCTCAGCATCAATTGCTGATTGTGGAAGAGAGTTTCAAACTGATACCACACCTGGTGTGTTGAAGTGTTTCTTCATTTCACTCCTGAAAGGTTTTTAGACTAGGTTTATATTTTTAGACTATGCCCCCATGTTCTAGACTCTGCAGCCAGTGGGAATTGTTACTCTCTGTCCACCCTATCAGTTTCCCTTATTATCTTGAAAACAATCATCAAATCACACCTGAGCCTTCAAAATTCCAGGGATACAGAGTAAATCTCCAGCTACACTGTCCCATTAAATATTCCCAAGCCAAGCACAATGTTGGGTTTGACACAGAGTAAATTTCCCTCTGCGCTGTCCCATCACACACTCCCAGGGCAGGAACATCATGGGGTGGATACAGAGTGAATCTCACTCTACACTGTCTGATAGAGGCAGACAGAGAGAGAGACAGAAAGAGAGAAACAGAGAGACATGGACTGACAGGGTGACTGACAGAGAAAGAAGGATACTTCACAGGGGATATTGGAAGAGGAAGATGCAATTCAACCCCACAACCCTGTTCCGGCATCAAATGAGATCTTGGCTGATCTGTGATGTAACTTGCACCATATATCCTGCCTTTGCCCCATATCTCTTAATACCTTTGGTTAACAAGAATCTATCAATCACAGATTTAAAAATTAACCAATAAACCAGCATGAAATTTGCACAGCCAATATCATTGTGTGGGTGTTTCTGTGTGTGTGTGTGTGTGTGTGTGTCTATGTCTGTTTGGGTGTGATGGCTCCCACAGTGGAATAGCTTGCTGGATGTTTAAAATGGAGGCTATTCCTTCTGGATCATCAAAAGTATCTGCCTGGGCCCCAACCTCATCTACATTTCCCCCTCTCCCGATGTTTTTTTCTCTCCATATCTATCTCTAATATGTTTGTGTCCACAGCAGTGAAGGATTACATCAAATTAATATATCTTACATTATCCTTTTCATCCACCTCAACAACCTCTCTCTCTCCAAATCTGTCCCTCGCTACAGCCCTCTCTCTGCCTTCGTATCTAACCCTCTCTCCCTCTGTCTCTCACCTAATGTCAGAGATAGCAGGAGGGAGAGACAGAGAGAGAATGTTGAAGGAACTGTACTCTGTTCCTAAGCTGTGCTGAACCTGCTCTGGGAGTGTTTGATGGGCTACATTAATCGGCCGTGTACAGTCCTGTATCAGGCTGTGAAGAAGCACAGCTTGTTCAGTGTACAACGGGTCAAAGGGAACGATTCACTCCTGTCTGTTACTGGGAAGAGAGACTGACCTTAACATCAAGGCAGCGTTTGACCGAGTGTGACATCGAGGAGCCCGAGTAAAACTGAAGTCAGTGGGAATCGGGGGAAATCTCTCCACTGGTTGGAATCATACCGAGCACAAAGGAAGATGGTTTTGGTTGTTGGAAGTCAATCATCTCAGTCCCAGGCCTTCACTGCAGGAGTTTATCAGGGTAGTGTCCTCAGCCCAGCCATCTTCAGCTGAGATCCCAGCAGGAAGTGCTGGAAATACTGAGCAGGTCAGGCAGCATCTGTGGAGAGAGAAACAGAGTTCGTGATTCAGCTCGATGCTTTCCAGATTTCCAGCATCCACAGTATTTTGCCTCAGATAATGAAGCAATCCAGAGCCACATGCACCGAGACCCGGACAACATTCAGGTTTGGGCCGACCAGTGACAAGTAACATTCACGTCACACAAGTGCCAGGCAATGACCATCTGCAACAAGAGAGAATCCAACCACCTCCCCTTGGCATTCAAAGCATTATCCCATCGCTGAATCCCCCAGCGTCAACATCCTGGGGAAACATTGACATCAAACTTAACTGAACGAAACACATCAATAGTTTCTTCACCCAGTGGCTGGTGGGTGTCTGGAACTCACTGCCTGAAAGGGTGGTAGAGGCAGAAACCCTCATCACATTTAAAACAATCTCTTGGATATTCACTTCTCCATGTTTAAAATGGGTAAGGAATAACTCTCCTCGTCCACACTGCCCCATCGAACACTCTCAGAGAAGGTACAGCATATCTTCGATACAGAGTAAAGCTCCGTTTAAACTGTCCCTGGAGTGTCGGATTAACCCGGGTCACTCACTGTGCCCGGCTCAGCCTCAAGACTCCCCTGCCTCAGTCACTGAGACGCTCCTGTATCACTTGCCTTAATGTAAGTGGATGCCGGGTTTGGGAGCAGGACAGGCACACGGGATTAGGACGACTGCTCATGTGGAGGATAAGCATCAGTAATCCCTCAGAGAATCAGAACAGACCAGCGAGACTCAGAAAAGGAAACTTGTGTTGAATTTGTGAGTCTTGCATTGTGGAATGCTTTAGTATTTGGTGAGAATGTTGAACCAGTGACATTTTGCCCCAGTGGGATGAATAGACACTATATGACTTTATTACAACAGTAAGGTACCGTGTGTACTGTAAATATGGACTGAAATAACAATATAACTGATCAATTTTCAGCTGAATTTTATGACTACAGTTATACCTGCTACCCTGTCAGAATGTACATAAGACACGATGGGATGAAGTCAAAGTGACCACTGTTGAATTTGCGAGCTTGATCTTTGTGGGAACACAAGGGTTAAGTAAGTTAAAAATATTAAATGGTCAATTCACTTGTTTAAGTAAACACTGAACAGAAATGGGTCTGGAATGTCCTATGTGCTGCATTCCTACTCCTACATCTACTCTGTCAGGACCCCTCATGATTTTGAACACCTCGATCAAATCTCATCTCAAGTTTCTCTTCTCGATGGAGAACAACACCAGTTTCTCCAATCTATCCAGGTAACTGAAGTCCCTCATCCCTGGAACCTTGCTCGTGAATCTTTTCTGCATCCTCTCTAAAGCCCCCACATCCTTCCGAAAGTACGGTGTCCAGAATTGGACACAATACTAGTTGAGGATGAAGCAGTGTTTTATAAAGCTTCATCATAACCTCCTTGCTTTTATACTCTAAGCCTCTATTTACAAAGCCTAGCATCCCATATGCCTTTTAACCACTTTCTCAACTAGCTCTGCCACCTTCAATTTGTGCACACACATCTCCAGGTCTCTCTGTTCCTGCACCCACTTCCTTCTGTTCTTAGGTTCTCATAACACAGAGGGACAGGAGGACAGGGAGGTCGAGAAAGAAGGAGGGGGAGAGCAAACAAACAGGAAACACGTATGGGAACACCACCACCTGCAAGTTTCCCTTAAGTCACACACCATCCTGACTTGGAACTATATCGCTGCTCCTTCACTGTGACTGGGTCAAAATCCTGGATCTCCCTTCCTAACAGCACTGTGGGTGTACCTACCCCACATGGACTGCAGCGGTTCAAGAAGGAGGCTCAACACCACCTTCTCAAGGGCAATTGTGAATGGGCAATAAATGCTGTCCTGGCCACTAACGCACACATCCAACAAATGAATCAAGAAAATAAAAATTTGACACCGAGTCACTTCAGGAGATATTAGACCAGATGACCAAAAACTTGGTCAGAGGTTGGTTTGAGGGAGAATCCTCAAAGAGGAAAGAGAGTTAGTGAGATGGAGAGGTTTAGGAAAGGAATTCCAGAGTTAGGGCCTTGGCAGCTTGAAGGCACGGCCACCAATGGTGGAACGATTCAAATTGGGGATGTTCAAGAGGCCAGAATTAGAGGATGGCAGATATTGGTGGATTGTGGAGCTGGAGGAGATTGCAGAGATAGGGAGGGGTCATTTGTGGAAGACAATTCCAAAATTCCACCATCCTTTGTGTGTAGAAGTGTTAATAAATTTCACCCTTGAAAGGGTCTTTGACTAATGTTCGATTTTTCGACTGTGCCCCTCGTCCGAGACTCCTCCAACCAGTGAGAAGAGTTTCTCTCTATCTACCCCATCAGTTTCCAGTATTGTCTTGTAAACTTTGATCAATTCACCCAGCACAGTGGCACAGTGGTTAGCACCGCAGCCTCACAGCTCCAGCGACCCGGGTTCAATTCTGGTTACTACCTGTGTGGAGTTTGCAAGTTCTGCCTGTGTCTACGTGGGTTTCCACCAGGTGCTCTGGTTTCCTCCCACATGCCAAAGACTTGCAGGTTGATCGGTAAATTGGCCATTAGCAATTGCCCCTAGTATTGGTAGGTGGTCGGGAAATATGGGGACAGGTGGGGATGTGGTAGGAATATGGAATTAGTGTAGGATTAGTATTAATGGGTGGTTGATGGTCGGCACAGACTCAGTGGGCCGAAGGGCCTGTTTCAGTGCTGTAACTCTAAACTAAACTAAACTTAACACCCCTTACACTTCAAAATTCCAGGGAGACAGAGTAAAGCTCCGTCGAAACTGTCCCTTCAAATGCTGCCAAGCCAAGTACAGAATGGAGTTATCTACAGAGCAAATCTCTGTTCTCTCTGTTCTATAAAACACTCGCAGGACAGGTACAGTGTGGGGTTAGATACCGAGTAAAGCTGCCTCTATATATGCCTCTCTTTCTCCTCCTCCATCCAGGTGGAGAGAGTAACAGTGAGAAAGACAGGGATAGATATAGAGAGGGAAGAACAGGGAGAGGGAAGGATAGCAATGGGGAGAGATTACCAGAGAGGAAGAGATTGGGATTGATTTTGGAAAGCTTGGTCAAAGAGGTTAGTTTTCAGGAACGTCTTTAAGCAGGAATGAGAGATAGAGAGACGGAGAGGTTTAGGGAAGGAATTCCCCAGTATTAACAGGCAGTGACATTAATTCCTGATTGCCGGTAGAGATTTGTTCCGAAAGGGTATTAATGTTTTCGGAGCAGAGACAGCTCGATGTGGATAAGGAGCAAATCAGCCATGACCTGAATGAATGGGCAGGACAGTCTCGAGGGGACGAATGGCCTCCTCCTGTCTTCCGAAGGGCTTTATTAATATCCCTGCCAATGCATTGATGGTTTTCTGCTTCAAAAAATGAGCAGTTTGGGGTTCTCTCTAAACCCTCCCACCAGCCTCGGAACGACTCACGGATTCATGTCCAAGGGAACTGATCAATTGTTCTGGTAGAATTTCCCCCTTTGTTGATGGGTTAATAAAGCCGATGGGATCCTGAGCTTTATAAACAGGTATAGAGTGTAAAAGTCAGGAAGTGATGCTAAACATTTATAAAATAATAGTTTGTCCTCAGCTGCAGTATTGTGTCCAATTCTGGAACCACACTTTAGGAAAGACATGGAGGCTTTGGTGAATGTACAGAAGAGATTTACTAGAACGGTTCCTGGATGAGATTATTACAGTTACACTGATAGACTGGAGAAACTGGGCTTGTTCTCCTTAGAGCAGAGAAGATTAAAAGGAGATTTGATCGGGGTGTATAAAATCATGGAAGCTTTAGATGGAGGAAATAAAGAGAAAGTGTTTCCAATGGCTGAAGGATTGATATCCAGAGAGCACAGATTGAAGGTGATCGGCAAAAACAAACATTGGTGACATGAGGAAAAGGATTTTTTTTCCACACAAGTGCTTCAGATTTGAAATGCAATGTCTGATCGTGGTGGAGACAGATTCAATAGTAGCTTTCAAAAGGACAATTGGAGAAATCATTGAAAGAGAAAAAAATCAACAGGAACTTGGAGAGGTTTGAGTTCATTAGGGAAAGCCAGCAAGAATTTGATGAAGTAACAGAGAAGGTTGATGAAGGGAATGCAATGGATTTTAGATGGATTTGAAGAAAGCGTTTGACAAAGTAGCACATAAAATTCTGGTTAACAAAACTGAGGCTCATGGGATAGGAGGGCCAGTGTCAGCTTGGATCAAAAATTGGCGAAAGGACAGAAAACAGGGAGTTGTGGTAAATGGTTGTTTTTCAGACTGGAAGATGGTAGACAACAGTGTTCCCCAAAAGTCAGTGCTTCTTGTAAAATTTTAATATTTGCCGTTAACGAACTTGGAGGAGATGCAAACAGTGAAGGTGACACCAATCGACTGCAACAGGACATAGATAGGTGAGTGGGATGGGCAGACAACTGGCAGAAGGAATTTAATACAGGGAAATGTGAGATGGGCAGAAGGGATAGGGAGAGGGAATATAGACTTAATGGCCCAGTTCTAGGGAGTGTGCAGGGACAGAGAGACCTGGGGATACATGTACATACATCTTTGAAGGTGGCAGGACATATTGAGAAAGTAGTCAGCAAAGCATATGGGATCTTGGGCTTCATAAATAGAGATTTTGAGTACAAAAGCATGAAGGTTATGCTGAATGTTTGTAAACCTCTGGTTAGGCCTCGACCAGAATACTGCATCCAATTCTGGTGACCACACTTTAGGAAGGATGTGAGAGTCCTTTGTAGGGAGCAGAGGGGATGGTGGATCCAGGGATGGGGGATTTTAGCAAAGTGGACTGGAAACAGCTACTTGAAGGTCAATCAGTGTCAGAGCAGTGAGAGTTACTGAGGGTTGATATCAAATATGTTCAGACAAAGACAAACAGGGTGGGACTCCCAAATCTAGATCCCCTTGGATGTCAAGGATCAAACCGGGTACGATAAGGCACAAGAGGGAAGCTTATGTCGGATACCGAGAGCTCAATACCACAGAGGCCGAGATGAGTGGAGAAAGTACAAGGGTGAAATTAAAAATCAAATTAGGAGAGCAAAGAAATGGTCGGAAAATAATATTACCATTAAATCAAAGAAATCACAAAGATGTTTTATAAATAAATGAAGAGCAAGAGGATAATTAAGGATAGAGTATTAGGGACCAAAAAGGGAATGTGTGTGTGGAGGTGGGAGATGTGGGCATGGTTCTTAATGAATACTTTGTCTCCCTCTTTATAAAAGAGGGGGAACAATGCAGATATTGTAGTTAAAGAGGAGGAGTGTGAAATATTGGATGGGATAAACAGGGTGAGAGGGAAATATTAAGGTTTTTGGCAACTTTCAAAGTGGATAAATGGTCAGGCCTGGATGCATTGGAACCAGTTCAGAGAAGGTTCACTCGGCTGATTCCTGGGATGAAGGGGTTGTCTTATGAGGAATGGTTGAATAGGTTGGGCCTAAACTCATTGGAGTTTAGAAGAATGAGAGGTGATCTTATTGAAACATACTAAATACTTAAAGGGATAGACAGGTTAGATGCAGGTAAGATGTCTCCTTTGGTTCGGGAGTCTAGAACCAGGGGACACAATTTCAAAATAAGGGGGAAGCCACTTAGGTCAGAGATGGGGAGAAATGTCTTTGCTCAGAGGGTTGTGAATCTTTGGAATTCTCTATCCCAGAGGGCTGTGGAAACTCAGGCTGGGAAAAAGGCATTGAAGTGGATGATCAGCCATGATCGTATTGAATGGCGGAACAGGCTCGATGGGCTGAATGGCCTACTGCTGTTCCTATGTTCCCAAGCTGCTGAAATAGTTTCTCCCAAACTACCCCATCAGTTCCCCTTAATATCTCAACATCTTTGAACAATTCACCTTGATCCTCCTAAATTCCAGGCAATAAATCCCTAGTTTGTGTAATATCACCTCGTAATTTAACCCTTGGAGTCCAGTTATTATTCTGGTAAATCTACACTGCACTCAAATGGACATGGACCCCCCAAAGTCTCTTTGAACCTCCAGTGTTTCTATCTTTTCACCATTTATAAAGTACTCTGTTCTAGTCTTTTTTACTGACATTGAAATCTAACTACCACAGTTTTAACCATTCACTTCAGATATCTCTTTGCATTGTTCTGCTTCCAGCTACACTGCTTACAATGCTGCCTATTTTTGTGTCATTGGTAAACTTGGGTATGTTGCATTCTACCACATCATCTTAAATCGTTAATAAATACAGCAAAACTGAGACACACACGGGCTTTGCACTAGTAGACAGGAGTGAATCATTCCAACCTAGAGGCTTTTTAACTCCAGATTTATGTTTTTTTAAAGAAAAAATAGAATTCAAATTCACAACAGCCCAGTGTGGGATTTGAACTCCTACTTTTTCAATCATCAGCTCAGGCCTTCAAATTAAAACCCATAAAAAGAGATTCATTTTCCTCCTGCTGTTGTCTGACTGACTGAGATTTTGTATATTGTTCCCTTCTCCTCTTCTTCCATGTGTTTGAAGTCTTTGAAGTTTGTCAGACATTGGTAAACTACTTCATGTGGTGTTCTGTAAATACCTTCAATTCTGTGTATCTGGAAGGGACACAATTCAAATTCTCACCTTATTGCATCAACTAAAACCTGCAGGTCCATTCAAACAACTCTATTTCCTGTCTCTGCAAAGACAGCTCACACTTCCACAATGCAGGAATGTCTGAATGGAAACAGCTTTTGACACATTTCCCAACACGTTTGCTAACACTTTTCAGGATGAAGCTAAATTCAACTGACAAGATGGCAAGCCCCAAATTGAATCTTTTAGATGTAAAAAGTGACACAAATGAAATCCCAGATCTCTCTGTCCCTGCACCCATTTTAACATTGTACCATTTAGTTTATATCGCTTCTCCTCAGTCTTCCTTCCAAAATGCATCATTTTACATTTCTCAGCATTGAAGTTAACCTGCCATGTGTCTGACCATTTCACCAGACTGCCTCTATCCTCCTGAAGTCTACTCCTATTCCCTTCACTGTTTATTACATTGCAGATGGCACAATGTTGAAGTTATGCCCTGTTTACCCCAGTCTAAGTCATTCATATATCAATAAGATCAGTGGTCCTAATCAAAACCCCTGGGGAATACCACAATTTACACTGTATACAGTGAGTACAAAAGCCGAGAGGGTGCGCTGAACATTTATAAAGCTCTGGTCAGGTAACAGAGAGGGAGAGACTGGGATTCAGAGGGTAACGGAGAGGGAGAGACTGGGACTCAGAGGGTAACGGAGAGGGAGAGACTGGGATTCAGAGGGTAACGGAGAGGGAGAGACTGGGACTCAGAGGGTAAGAGAGAGGGAGAGACTGGGATTCAGAGGGTAACAGAGAGGGAGAGACTGGGATTCAGAGGGTAACGGAGAGGGAGAGACTGGGACTCAGAGGGTAAGAGAGAGGGAGAGACTGGGATTCAGAGGGTAACGGAGAGGGAGAGACTGGGACTCAGAGGGTAACAGAGAGGGAGAGACTGGGACTCAGAGGGTAACGGAGAGGGAGAGACTGGGATTCAGAGGGTAACAGAGAGGGAGAGACTGGGATTCAGAGGGTAACAGAGAGGGAGAGACTGGGATTCAGAGGGTAACGGAGAGGGAGAGACTGGGATTCAGAGGGTAACAGAGAGGGAGAGACTGGGATTCAGAGGGTAACAGAGAGGGAGAGACTGGGATTCAGAGGGTAACAGAGAGGGAGAGTCTGGGATTCAGAGGGAAACAGAGAGGGAGAGACTGGGATTCAGATGGTAACAGAGAGGGAGAGTCTGGGATTCACATGCAAACAGAGAGGGAGAGTCTGGGACTCAGAGGGTAAGAGAGAGGGAGAGACTGGGATTCAGAGGGTAACAGAGAGGGAGAGACTGGGATTCAGAGGGTAACAGAGAGGGAGAGACTGGGATTCAGAGGGTAACAGAAAGCGAGAGACTGGGATTCAGAGGGTAACAGAGAGGGAGAGACTGGAATTCAGAGGGTAACAGAGAGGGAGAGACTGGGATTCAGAGGGTAACAGAGAGGGAGAGACTGGAACTCAGAGGGTAACAGAGAGGGAGAGTCTGGGATTCAGAGGGTAACAGAGAGGGAGAGACTGGGATTCAGAGGGTAACAGAGAGGGAGAGACTGGGATTCAGAGGGTAACAGAGGGAAAAATAGAGTTGGCGAGGGCAACATAGAAATTTTAAGGCACAGAAAGCGGCCACTTGGCCCATCCTCTCTGTGCCAGCCGAAAAACGATCAACCTATTCTAATCCCACCTTCCAGCATTTGGTTGGAGCCCTGCAGCTTACCGCACTTGAGGTGCCGATCCAGACTCCTTCTGAATGAGTTGAGGGTCTCTGCCTCAACTACCCTTTCAGGCAGTGAGTTCCAGACCATCGCGACCCTCTGGGTGAAAAAGATTTTCCTCAACTCCCCTCTAATTTTTCTGCCAATCACTTTAAATCTATGCCCCCTCGTCACTGACCTTTCTGCTATGGTTCTCTGCCCTTCACCTCCACTCTATCCAGGACCCTCAACATTTTGTACATTTCAATCAGATCTCCCCTCAGCCTTCTCTTTTCCAAGGACAACAACCCCTGCCTATCCTCATAGCAACAATTCTCCAGTCCTGGCAACATCCTGGAAAATGGGAGAGAGACAAAGTCCCGTGTTCATAACACATGGATAAAGAGGTTAATCATCTGAGCTGTAACACTGAGATAGAGACAGAGAGAGAGAGGGAGGGAGAGAGGGAGGGAGAGAGGGAGGGAGAGAGGGAGGGAGAGAGGGAGGGAGAGAGGGAGAGAGAAAGAGAGAGAGAGGGAGGGAGAGAGGGAGGGAGAGAGGGAGGGAGAGAGGGAGGGAGAGATGGTGTGGAGTCGACACAAACTCAGACGTGGACAGAGGCAGCGAAAGAGAGAGAGGGAGTGACAGAGAGAGAGAGAGAGAGGCAGAGAGAGAGAGAGGCAGAGAGAGAGAGAGGGAGAGATAGAGAGGGAGAGGCTGAAGAGAGAGAGGCAGAGAGAGAGAGAGGCAGAGAGAGAGATAGAGAGAGACAGAGAGGGAGCGATGGTGTGAGGGAGGCACAAATTGAGACATGGACAGAGGTTGAGAAAGAGAGAGAGGGAGAGACAGAGAGAGAGAGCTGGGGGAGAGACAGATAGAGAGTGAGAGAGGCACAGAGAGAGAAGGAGACACAGAGAGGCAGACATAGAGAGGCAGACAGAGAGCGAGAGAGAGACAGAGAGAGAGGGAGAGATGGTGTGAGGGAGGCACAAATTGAGACATGGACAGAGGTAGAGAGAGAGAGGGAGAGATAGAGCGAGAGAGAGAAAAAGACAGAGAGGGATAGATAGCGAGAGAGAGAGGGGGGTAAGACAGATAGCGAGGGACAGAGGCAGTGTGAGAGAGGCAGAGTGAGAGAGACAGATTAGAAGGTAGCAAATGTAACCCCACTATTTACAAAAGGAAGGAGGGAGAAAATAGGGAACTAAAGACCTGTTCGTCTAACATCAGTCATAGGGAAAATGGTCGAATCTATAATAAAGGATGTGATAACAGGACACTTAAAGAGAGATTGCGGGGGGGCGGGGTGTGGGGGGGAAAGAGAGAAATGGGGGAGAGAGAAATGGGGGGGGAGAGAGAGGGGGGAGAGTGCGTGAGTGAGACGGAGCAAAGGAGAGAGATACCAGGTTAGGTGGGACAATAAGCTGTGAGGAGGACACAAATAGACTACAAAGAGAGATGGTTTGGGATAGACAGCGATAAATGTCCCAGTGTTGTGGGAACATAAAATGGCCACTGAAAATGAACCTAAAATGGCTGACTGATGTGTGTGGATTTCCACAGATGAGAGGAGAGAGAGAGAGACAGACAGACAGACAGAAAGAGAGACAAAGAGGGAGACAGAGACCAAGAAACAGAGCGTGATCGCAGGATATTGGGCGTAGGACAGATGAAGAGGAGGAGGCCATTTGGCCCCTCAACCCTGTTCTGTCATTCAATGAGCTCATGGCTGATGTGTGATCTAACTCCATGTACCGATCTTTGCCCCTTAATACCTTTGGTTAACAAAAATCTATCAAACTCAGATTTAAAAATTAACAAGTGTCTCAGCATCAATTGCTGTTTGTGGAAGAGAGTTTCAAACTGATACCACACCTGGTGTGTTGAAGTGTTTCTTCATTTCACTCCTGAAAGGTTTTTAGACTAGGTTTATATTTTTAGACTATGCCCCCATGTTCTAGACTCTGCAGCCAGTGGGAATTGTTACTCTCTGTCTACCCCATCAGTTTCCCTTATTATCTTGAAAACAATCATCAAATCACACCTGAGCCTTCAAAATTCCAGGGATACAGAGTAAATCTCCAGCTACACTGTCCCATTAAACATTCCCAAGCCAAGCACAATGTTGGGTTTGACACAGAGTAAATTTCCCTCTACACTGTCCCATCACACACTCCCAGGGCAGGAACATCATGGGGTGGATACAGAGTGAATCTCACTCTGCACTGTCCGATAGAGACAGAGAGAGACAGAAAGAGAGAAACAGAGAGACATAGACTGACAGGGTGACTAAAAGAGAAAGAAGGATATTTAACAGGGGATATCGGAAGAGGAGGATGCAATTTAACCCCACAATCCTGTTCCGGCATCCAATGAGATCTTGGCTGATCTGTGATGTAACTTACACCATATATCCTGCCTTTGCCCCTTATCTCTTAATACCTTTGGTTAACAAGAATCTATCAATCACAGATTTAAAAATTAACCAATAAGCCAGCATGAAATTTGCACAAACAATATCATTGTGTGGGTATTTCTGTGTGTTTGTGCGTTTGTGTCTATGCCTGTTTGGGTGTGATGGCTACCACAGTGGAATAGCTTACTGAATATTTAAAATGGAGGCTATTCCTTCTGGATCATCAAAAGTGTCCGCCTGGGCCCCAACTTCATCTGCATTCCTCCCTCTCCCGATGTTTTTTTTCTCTCCATACCTATCTCAAATATGTTTGTGTACACAGCAGTGAAGGATTAAATCAAGTTAATATATCTTACATTATCCTCTTCATCCAACTCAACAATATCTCTCTCCCTCCAAGTTTGTCTCTCTCAACAGCCCTCTCTATGCCTTCATATCAGAGATAGAGACAGAGATAGAAGGAGAGGGAGGGAGTGACAGAGAGGGAAAGACAGATGGAGGGACAGAGTGAGAGACAGAGAGAGGAGAGAGATGGAGTGACAGTGAAGGAAGGGCAGATGGAGGGATAGAGAGAGAGAGAGACAGAGATAGAAGGAGAGAGATGGAGTGATGGGGCTGGGTGAGAAGACAGATGGAGAGACCAAGAGAGAGACAGAGAGAGAAGGAGAGAGATGGAGTGACAGGAAGGGAAGGACTGATGGACAGATGGAGGGATGGAGAGAGAGAGAGACAGAGACAGAAGGAGAGAGAGGGAGAGACAGAGAGGGAAAGACAGATGGAGGGACAGAGAGAGAGACAGAGAGAGAGACAGAGAGAGAGAGAGAAGGAGAGATTGGGAGAGACAGAGAGGGAAAGGCAGTTGGAGAGACAGAGAGAAAGAGAGAGGGGCAGAGATGGAAGGAGAGAGGGGGAGTGACAAGGAGGGAAAGACAGATGGAGGGACAGAGAGGGAGAGACAGTGATAGAAGGAGAGAGAGGGAGAGACAGAGAGGCAAAGACAGATGGAGGGACAGAGAGAGAGACAGAGAGAGAGGCAGAGAGAGAGAGAGAAGGAGTGTTTGGGAGAGACAGAGAGGGAAAGGCATTTGGAGAGACAGAGAGAGAAGGAGAGAGAGGGACTGTCAGGGAGGGAAGGACGGATGGACAGCTGGAGGGATTGAGAGAGAGAGACAGAGATAGAAGGAGAGAGAGGGAGAGACAGAGAGGGAAAGGCAGATGGAGGGACAGAGAGAGAGACTGATAGGCAGAGAACGAGAGAGAAGGAGAGATTGGGAGAGACAGAGAGGGAAAGGCAGATGGAGGGACAGAGAAAGAGACTGATAGGCAGAGAACGAGAGAGAAGGAGAGATTGGGAGAGACAGAGAGGGAAAGGCAGATGGAGGGACAGAGAGAGAGAGACAGAGAGATGGAGGGAGAGTGAGGGAGTGACAGGGAGGGAAAGACAGATGGAAAGACAGAGGGAGAGAGACAGTGAAAGAAGTAGAGAGAGGGTGAGACAGATAGGGAAAGACAGATGGAGAGACAGCGAGAGAGGCAGAGATGGAAGTAGCGAGAGGGAGTGATGGGGAGGGAAAGACAGATGGAGAGACAGATGGAGAGACAGTGATGGAAGGAGAGAGAGGGAGTGACAGAGATTGAAGGAGAGAGAGGGAGTGACTGGGAGGGAAAGAGAGATGGAGAGATAGAGAGAGAGAGACAGAGAGGGAAAGACAGATGGAGGGACAGAGAGAGAGACAGAGACTGAGAGAAAAGGAGAGGTTGGGAGAGACAGAGAGGGAAAGGCAGTTGGAGACAGAGAGAGAGCGAGGGGCAGAGATGGAAGGACAGAGAGGGAGTGACAGGGAGGGAATGACAGATGGAAAGACAGAGAGAGGGAGACAGTGGTAGAAGGAGAGAGAGGGAGAGACAGAGAGGGAAAGACAGATGGAGAGACAGAGAGAGGTGCAGAGATGGAAGGAGACAGAGGGAGAGACAGGGAGGGAAAGACAGATGGATGGACAGAGAGAGAGACAGAGAGAGAAGGAGAGAGAGGGAGTGTCAGGCAGGGAAGGATGGATGGACAGATGGAGGGATTGACAGAGAGAGAAAGAGATAGAAGGAGAGAGAGGGAGAGACAGAGAGGGAAAGACAGATGGAGGGACAGAGAGAGAGGCAGAGACAGAGAGAGAAGGAAAGATTGGGAGAGGCAGAGAGGGAAAGGCAGATGGAGGGACAGAGAGAGAGAGAGAGAGGCAGAGATGGAAGGAGAATGAGGGAGTGACAGGGAGGGAAAGACAGATGGAAAGACAGAGGGAGAGAGACAGTGAAAGAAGGAGAGAGAGGGAGAGACAGAGAGGGAAAGACAGATGGAGAGACAGCGAGAGAGGCAGAGATGGAAGTACAGAGAGGGAGTGATGGGGAGGGAAAGACAGATGGAGAGACAGATGGAGAGACAGTGATAGAAGGAGAGAGTGGGAGAGACAGAGATTGAAGGACAGAGAGGGAGTGACTGGGAGGGAAAGAGAGATGGAGAGATAGAGAGAGAGAGACAGAGAGGGAAAGACAGATGGAGGGACAGAGAGAGAGACAGAGAGAGAGGCAGAGACAGAGACAGAAGGAGAGATTGGGAGAGACAGAGAGGGAAAGGCAGTTGGAGACAGAGAGAGAGAGAGAGGGGCAGAGATGGAAGGAGAGAGAGGGAGTGACAGGGAGGGAAAGACAGATGGAGAGACAGAGAGAGGTGCAGAGATGGAAGGAGACAGAGGGAGAGACAGGGAGGGAAAGACAGATGGATGGACAGAGAGAGAGACAGAGAGAGAAGGAGAGAGAGGGAGTGTCAGGCATGGAAGGATGGATGGACAGATGGAGGGATTGACAGAGAGAGAAAGAGATAGAAGGAGAGAGAGGGAGAGACAGAGAGGGAAAGACAGATGGAGGGACAGAGAGAGAGGCAGAGACAGAGAGAGAAAGAAAGATTGGGAGAGACAGAGAGGGAAAGGCAGTTGGAGAGACAGAGAAAGAGAGAGAGGCAGAGATGGAAGGAGAGAGAGGGAGTGACAGGGAGGCAAGGACAGATGGAAAGACAGTGAGAGAGACAGTGATAGAAGGAGAGAGAGTGAAAGACAGAGATTGAAAGAGTGAGAGGGAGTGACTGGGAGGGAAAGAGAGATGGAGAGATAGAGAGAGAGAGACAGAGATAGAAGGAGAGAGAGGGAGAGACAGAGAGGGAAAGGCAGTTGGAGACAGAGAGAGAGAGAGGGGCAGAGATGGAAGGAGAGAGAGGGAGTGACAGGGAGGGAATGACAGATTCAAAGAGAGAAAGAGAGACAGTGGTAGAAGAAGAGAGAGGGAGAGACAGAGAGGGAAAAACAGATGGAGAGAGAGAGAGAGAGGAGGAGATGGAAGGAGACAGAGGGAGTGACAGCGAGGGAAAGACAGATGGACGGACAGAGAGAGAGACAGAGAGAGAAGGAGAGAGATGGAGTGTCAGGCAGGGAAGGACGGATGGACAGATGGAGGGATTGACAGAGAGAGACAGAGATAGAAGGACAGAGAGGGAGAGACAGAGAGGGAAAGACAGATGGAGGGACAGAGAGAGAGGCAGAGACAGAGAGAGAAGGAGAGATTGGGAGAGACAGAGAGGGAAAGGCAGTTGGAGAGACAGAAAAAGAGAGAGAGGCAGAGATGGAAGGAGAGAGAGGGAGTGACAGGGAGGGAAGGACAGATGGAAAGACAGTGAGAGAGACAGTGATAGAAGGAGAGAGAGGGGGAGACAGAGATTGTAAGAGTGAGAGGGAGTGACTGGGAGGGAAAGAGAGATGGAGAGATAGAGAGAGAGAGACAGAGATGGAAGCAGAGAGGGGAGAGACAGAGGGAAAGACAGATGGAGGGACAGAGAGCGAGGCAGAGACAAAGAGAGAAGGAGAGATTGGGAGAGACAGAGAGGGAAAGGCAGTTGGAGAGACAGAGCGAGAGAGAGAGTGGCAGAGATGGAAGGAGGGAGAGGGAATGTCAGGAAGGGAAAGACAGATGGAAAGACAGAGAGAGAGAGACAGTGATAGAAGGAGAGAGAGGGAGAGACTGGGAGGGAAAGACAGATGGAGGGACAGAGAGAGAAGGAGAGAGAGGGAGTGTCAGGGAGGGAAGGACAGATGGACAGATGGAGGGATTGAGAGAGAGAAACAGAGATAGAAGGAGAGATTGGGAGAAACAGAGAGGGAAAGGCAGTTGGAGAGACAGAGATGGAAGGAGAGAGAGGGAGTGATGGGGAGGGAAAGACAGATGGAGAGACAGAGAGAAAGACAGCGATAGAAGGAGAGAGAGGGAGTGACAGGGAGGGAAAGACAGAGGGACAAAGTGAGAGACAGAGAGAGAAGGAGAGATAGGGAGAGACAGAGAGGGACAGAAAGATGGAGAGATAGAGATAAAAGGAGAGAGATGGAGAGACAGGGAGGGAATGACAGACGGACGGAGAGAGAGAGGGTCAGAGATAGAAGGAGAGAGAGGGAGTGACACGGGGGGAAAGACAGATGGAGGGACGGTGAGAAAGTGAAGGAGGGAGAGGGAGAGATAGAGAGGAGGAGAGTGGGAGTGACAGAGAGGGTAAGACAAATGGTGGAACAGAGAGAGAGACAGAGATAGTAGGAGAGATTGGGAGCAACAGAGAGGGAAAGGCAGATGGAGGGACAGAGAGAGAGAGACAGAGAGACAGAGAGAGAAGGAGAGTGTGGATGAGACAGAGAGGGAAAGGCAGTTGGAGAGACAGAGAGAGAGAGAGGCAGAGATGGAAGGAGAGAGAGGGAGTGACAGGAAGGGAAAGACATATGGAAAGACAGAGAGAGAGAGAGACAGAGATAGATGGAGAGAGAGGGAGAGACAGAGAGGTAAAGACAGATGGATGGACAGAGAGACTGAGAGGCAGAGATGGAAGGAGAGAGAGGGAGAGACAGAGAGGGAAAGACAGATGGTGGGACAGAGAGAGAGAGAGAGAGAGAGAGAAAGGGAGAGAAATGGAGTCACAGGGAGGGAAGGACAGATGGAGGGATAGAGAGATAGAGACAGAGATAGAAGGAGAGAGACGGATTGATGGGTGGGGTGTGGGAAGACAGATGGAGGGACAGGGAGAGAGGCAGGGATAGAACGAGTGAGAGGGAGTGATAGGGAGGGAAATTCACAAGGAAAGACAGAGAGAAAGACAGAGATAGGAGAGAGTGGGAGTGACAGGGAGGGAAAGACGGATGGAGGGACAGAGTGAGAGAGAAGGAGAGAGAGGGAGTGACAGAGAAGGAGAGAGGGGTTAGAGGAAAAAACAGATGGAGAGACAGAGAGATACAGAGATAGAAGGAGAGAGAGGGAGTGTCAGGGAGGCTAAGACAGATAGAGGGACAGACTGAGAGACAGAGAGAGTGATGGAGTGACAGGGAGGGAAGGACTGATGGAGGGATAGAGAGAGAGAGATAGAAGGACATAGAGGGAGTGACAGAAAGGGAAAGACTGATGGAGAGACAGAGAGAGGCAGAGATGGAAGGAGAGAGAGAGGGAGTGATAGAAAGGGAAAGACAGATGGAGAGACAGAGATAGAAGGAGAGAGATGGAGAGACAGAGAGGGAAAGACAGATGGAGGGACAGAGAGTGAGAGGCAGAGATAGAAGGAGAGAGAGGAAGTGACAGAGAGGGAACGACAAATGGAGGGACAGAGAGAGAGAGGAGATCGATGGACAGACATAGAGAGGGAAAGACAGATGGAAAGACAGAGAGAGAGAGTAAGGGAGAGAAAGGGAGAGAAGGAGAGAGATGGAGTGACAGAGAGGGAAGGATAGATGGAGGGATAGAGAGCGAGAGACATAGATAGGAGAGAGAGGGAGTGACAGGTGGTGGGGGGTGGATACAGATGGAGGGACCGAGAGAGAGAGGAGAGAGAGGGATAGACAGAGAGAAGGAGAGAGGGATTGGCAGAGAGCGAAAGACATTTGGAGGAACAGAGAGCGAGACAGAGATAGAAGGAGAGAGAGGTAGTGACCGAGAGGGAAAGACAGATGGAGGGACAGAGAGAGAGGCAGAGACAGAGAGATGGAGAGAGATGGAGAGACAGAAAGGGAAAGACAGATGGAGAGACAGAGAGAGAGAGAGACACAGATAGAAGGAGAGAGAGGGAGAGACAGAGAGGAAAAGGCAGATGGAGGGGCAGAGAGAGAGAGATTAAGATAGAGCGACAGAGAGAGAGATAGAAGGAGAAAGACATAGAGATAGAGAGGGAAAGACAGAAGGAGGGACAGAGAGAGAGACAGAGAGAGTGGCAGAGACAGAGGTAGATGGAGAGAGAGTGAGTGTCAGGAGGAGGGGGAGAGTGAGATAGAGGGGGGAGAGACAGATAGATGGAGAGAGACAGATAGAGGGAGAGAGACAGACAGATAGATGGAGAGACAGACAGATAGAGGGAGAGACAGACAGATAGAGGGGGAGAGTGAGATAGAGGGGGAGAGTGAGATAGAGGGGCAGAGTGAGATAGAGGGGCAGAGGGAGAGAGACGGGCAGAGGGAGAGAGACGGGGTGATGGAGAGAGACGGGGTGATGGAGATATAGGGGGTCAGAGGGAGAGAGAGGGGGGAGAGGGAGATATAGGGGGAGAGGGAGATATTGGGGGTATGTGAGATAGTGGGGGGAGAGACAGATAGAGGGGACGAGTGAGATAGAGGGGGGAGTGAGATAGAGGGGCAGAGGGAGAGAGAGGGGCAGAGGGAGAGAGAGGGGCAGAGGGAGAGAGACGGGGAGAGGGAGATATAGGGGGCAGAGGGGGGAGAGGGAGATGTAGGGGGAGAGGGAGATATTTGGGGTGTGTGAGATAGAGGGCGAGAGACAGATTGAGGGGGAGTGGGAGATAGAGGGGGAGAGGGAGATAGGGGGGAGAGGGAGAGAGAGCGGGAGAGGGAGAGAGGGAGATAGAGGGGGAGAGACAGATAGAGGGCGAGAGTGAGATAGAGGGGGAGAGTGAGATAGAGGGGGAGAGGGAGATATTGGGGGTGTGTGAGATAGTGGAGGGAGAGACAGATAGAGGGGGAGAGTGAGATAGAGGGGAAGAGTGAGATAGAGGGGGTGTGTGAGATAGAGGCTGTGTGTGAGATAGAGGGGTTGTGTGAGATAGAGGCTGTGTGTGAGATAGAGGCGGTGTGTGAGATAGAGGGGGTGTGGGAGATAGAGGGGGTGTGGGAGATAGAGGGGGTGTGGGAGATAGAGGGGGAGAGTGAGATAGAGGGGAAGAGTGAGATAGAGGGGAAGAGTGAGATCGAGGGGAAGAGTGAGATCGAGGGGATGTGTGAGATCGAGGAGATGTGTGAGATAGAGAGGGAGAGGGAGATAAAGGGGCAGAGGGAGATAGAGGGGGAGAGGGAGATAGAGGGGGGGTGAGGGAGAGTGAGCGGGTGAGGGAGATAGAGGGGGATTGGGAGATAGAGGGTGTGAGGGAGATAGAGGGGGGAGAGGGAGATAGAGGGTGGAGACGGAGATAGAGGGTGGAGACGGAGATAGAGGGTGGAGACGGAGATAGAGGGGGAGAGATGGATGGGGTAGAGGGTGGTGAACCTGTGGAATTCTCTACCGCAGAAGGCAGTGGAGGCCAAGTCATTAAATATATTCATGGAGGAGAGAGATATATTTCTTAATGTCAAAGGGATCAAGGGGTATGGGGAGAAAGTGGGAACAGGGTACTGAATTAGACCATCGGTCATGATCTTTATTGAATGACGGAGCAGGCCCAAAGGGCCGAATGGCCTGCTCCTGCTCCTATTTTCTATGTTTCTATGAGAGAGGTGGATTGAGAGAGGGAGAGAGAAGGAGAAACAGAGAGAGAAGGAGAGATAAGATGGAGCGAGGTGACCCTGATATTCTCTCTCTCACACACACACATCCAGACACACACAGACACATCCATGAAGGGACACACAGAGACACACACACACACACAGACACACACAGAGACACACACACACACACAGACACACACACACACACAGACACACACACACACAGACACACACACACACACAGACACACACCGACACACCCAGACAGATTTTACAATCCACACTGATGTCAGTAAAAATGACCAACAGAACCTCAGTAACAATCCCCAGTGTCTGCCCAGTCCTGAGAGAGACAGAGAGAGAGATAGGGCAGTGACAGAGAAAGACAGTGAAAGAGGGAGGACAAAACAGCTTGTAGGAGAAACTTTACATTTCTTTGTGTTCCACAGATTTTATTAAAAGTTGAAAGGGACTGGACACTGGAAAAGCTGTCAACACACAACAACAACACTGAGAGACTTTAGATGTGAGGGAAGGGGAGACACACTTTAAAATCCACACTGATGTCAGTAAAAATCCCCAAACACAACCTCAGTAACAATCCCCATTATCTGCCCAGTCCTGTATTGTGGGTATATGTCAAATATGTTCACACAAAGACAAACAGGGTGGTACTCCGAAATCTAGAGCCCCTTGGATGTCAAGGATCAAACCGGGTACGATAAGGCACAAGAGGGAAGCTTATGTCGGATACCGAGAGCTCAATACCACAGAGGCCGAGATGAGTGTAGAAAGTACAAGGGTGAAATTAAAAATCAAATTAGGAGAGCAAAGAAATAGCCGGAAAATAATATTACCATTAAATCAAAGAAATCACAAAGATGTTTTATAAATACATGAAGAGCAAGAGGATAAATAAGGATAGAGTATTAGGGACCAAAAAGGGAATGTGTGTATGGAGGTGGGAGATGTGGGTATGGTTCTTAATGAATACTTTGTCTCCCTCTTTATAAAAGAGGGGGAACGATGCAGATATTGTAGTTAAAGAGGAGGAGTGTGAAATATTGGAGGGATAAACAGAGTGAGAGGGAAATATTAAGGTGTTTGGCAACTTTGAAAGTGGATAAATGGTCAGGCCTGGATGCATTGGAACCAGTTCAGAGAAGGTTCACTCGGCTGATTCCTGGGATGAAGAGGTTGTCTTATGAGGAATGGTTGAACAGGTTGGGCCTATACTCATTGGACTTTAGAAGAATGAGAGGTGATCTTATTGAAACATACTAAATACTTAAAGGGATAGACAGGTTAGATGCAGGTAAGATGTCTCCTTTGGTTCGGGAGTCTAGAACCAGGGGACACAATTTCAAAATCAGGGGGAAGCCACTTCGGTCAGAGATGGGGAGAAATTTCTTTACTCAGAGTGTTGTGAATCTTTGGAATTCTCTACCCCAGTGGGCTGTGGAAGCTCAGTCTGGGAAAAAGGCATTGAAGTGGAAGATCAGCCATGATCGTATTGAATGGCAGAGCAGGCTCGATGGGCTGAATGGCCTACTCCTGTTCCTATGTTCCCAAGTTGCTGAAATAGTTTCTCCCAAACTACCCCATCAGTTCCCCTTAATATCTCAACATCTTTGAACAAATCACCTTGATCCTCCTAAATTCCAGGCAATAAATCCCTAGTTTGTGTAATATCACCTCGTAATTTAACCCTTGAAGTCCAGTTATCAGTCTGGTAAATCTACACTGCACTCAAATGGACATGGACCCCTCAAAGTCTCTTTGAACCTCCAGTATTTCTAGCTTTACACCATTTATAAAGTACTCTGTTCTAGTCTTTTTTACTGACATTGAAATCTAACTACCACAGTTTTGCCCATTTATTTAAGATATTAATACCTCTTTGTAATTTGATGCTTCCAGCTACACTGCTTACAATGCTGCCTATTTTTGTGTCATTGGTAAACTTGGGTATGTTGCATTCTACCACATCATCTTAAAATCATTAATAAATACAGCAAACTGAGACACACACGGGCTTTGCACTCGTAGACAGGAGTGAATCATTCCAACCTCGAGGCTTTTTAACTCCAGATTTATGTTTTTTGAAAGAAAAAATAGAATTCAAATTCACAACAGCCCTGTGTGGGATTTGAACTCCTGCTTTTTCAATCATCAGCTCAGGCCTTCAAATTAAAACCCATAAAAAGAGATTCATTTTCCTCCTGCTGTTGTCTGACTGACTGAGGTTTTGTATATTGTTCCCTTCTCCTCTTCTTCCATGTGTTTGAAGTCTTTGAAGTTTGTCAGACATTGGTAAACTACTTCATGTGGTGTTCTGTAAATACCTTCAATTCTGTGTATCTGGAAGGGACACAATTCAAATTCTCACCTTATTGCATCAACTAAAACCTGCAGGTCCATTCAAACAACTCTATTTCCTGTCTCTGCAAAGAGAGCTCACACTTCCACAATGCAGGAATGTCTGAATGGAAACAGCTTTTGACACATTTCCAAACATGTTTGTTAACACTTTTCAGGATGAAGCTAAATTCAACTTAGAGATTGCAAGCCCCAAATTGAATCTTTTAGATGTAAAAAGTGACACAAATGAAATCCCAGATCTCTCTGTCCCTGCACCCATTTTAACATTGGACCATTTAGTTTATATCGCTTCTCCTCAGCCTTCCTTCCAAAATGCATCATTTGACATTTCTCAGCATTGAAGTTAACCTGCTATGTTGTCTGACCATTTCACCAGACTGCCTCTAGCCTCCTGAAGTCTACTCCTATTCCCTTCACTGTTTATTACATTGCAAATGGCACAATGTTGAAGTTATTCCCTGTAAACCCAAGTCTAAGTAAGATAATCAGAGGGTTAGATAGGGTGGATAGTGAGAGTCTTTTTCCTCGGATGGTGATGGCAAACACGAGGGGACATAGCTTTAAGTTGAGGGGTGATAGATATAGGACAGATGTCAGAGGTAGTTTCTTTACTCAGAGAGTAGTAGGGGCGTTGAACGCCCTGCCTGCAACAGTCGTAGACTGGCCAACTTTAAGGGCATTTAAGTGGTCATTGGATGGACATATGGA
>NC_090415.1:6148638-6206138 GCF_036365525.1 Heterodontus francisci
GTTGAGAAAGAGAGAGAGGTAGAGACACAGAGAGAGTGCTGGGGGAGAGACAGATAGAGAGTGAGAGAGGCACAGAGAGAGAAGACGACACAGAGAGGCAGACATAGAGAGGCAGACAGAGAGCTAGAGAGAGACAGAGAGCGGGAGAGATGGTGTGAGGGAGGCACAAATTGAGACGTGGACAGAGGTAGAGAGAGGAAGAGATCGAGCGAGAGAGAGAAAAAGAGAGAGAGGGAGAGCGAGAGAGAGAGAGGGGGTGGGAAAGACAGATAGCGAGGGACAGAGGCAGTGTGAGAGAGGCAGATTAGAAGGTAGCAAATGTAACCCCACTATTTACAAAAGGAAGGAGAGAGAAAATGGGGAACTAAAGACCTGTTCGTCTAACATCAGTCAAAGGGAAAATGTTCGAATCTATAATAAAGGATGTGATAACAGGACACTTAAAGAGAGATTGCAGAGTGGTGGTGGAGGGGGGGCGCGGAGGTGGAGAGAGAAATGGGGGGAGAGAGATGGGGGAGAGTGCGTGAGTGAGACGGAGCAAAGGAGAGAGATACTAGGTTAGGTGGGACAATAAGCTGTGAGGAGAACACAAATAGACGACAAAGAGAGATGGTTTGGGATAGACAGCGATAAATGTCCCAGTGTTGTGGTGACATAAAATGGCCACTGAAAATGAACCTAAAATGGCTGACTGATGTGTGTGGATTTCCACAGATGAGAGGAGAGAGAGAGAGACAGACAGACAGAAAGAGAGACAAAGAGGGAGACAGAGACCAAGACACAGAGAGTGATAGCAGGATATTTGTCGTCGGACAGAGGAAGAGGAGGAGGCCATTTAGCCCCTCAACCCTGTTCTGTCATTCAATGAGCTCATGGCTGATGTGTGATCTCACTCCATGGACCTATCTTTGCCCCTTAATACCTTTGGTTAACAAAAATCTCTCAAACTCAGATTTAAAAATTAACAAGTGTCTCAGCATCAATTGCTGATTGTGGAAGAGAGTTTCAAACTGATACCACACCTGGTGTGTTGAAGTGTTTCTTCATTTCACTCCTGAAAGGTTTTTAGACGAGGTTTATATTTTTAGACTATGCCCCCATGTTCTAGACTCTGCAGCCAGTGGGAATTGTTACTCTCTGTCCACCCTATCAGTTTCCCTTATTATCTTGAAAACAATCATCAAATCACACCTGAGCCTTCAAAATTCCAGGGATACACAGTAAATCTCCAGCTACACTGTCCCATTAAATATTCCCAAGCCAAGCACAATGTTGGGTTTGACACAGAGTAAATTTCCCTCTGCGCTGTCCCATCACACACTCCCAGGGCAGGAACATCATGGGGTGGATACAGAGTGAATCTCACTCTACACTGTCTGATAGAGACAGACAGAGAGAGAGACAGAAAGAGAGAAACAGAGAGACATGGACTGACAGGGTGACTAAAAGAGATGGAAGGATACTTCACAGGGGATATTGGAAGAGGAAGATGCAATTCAACCCCACAATCCTGTTCCGGCATCCAATGTGATCTTGGCTGATCTGTGATGTAACTTACACCATATATCCTGCCTTTGCCCCTTATCTCTTAATACCTTTGGTTAACAAGAATCTATCAATCACAGATTTAAAAATTAACCAATATGCCATCAAGAAATTTGCGCAACCATTATCATGAGGGTGCGATGGCTCCCACAGTGGAATAGCTTGCTGGATGTTTAAAATGGAGACTGTTCCTTCTGGATCATCAAACGTATCTGTCTGGGCCCCAACTTCAACTTCATTTCCCCATCTCCCGATGTTTTTTTATCTCCATATCTATCTCTTATATGTTTGTGTACACAGCAGTGAAGGATTACATCAAATTAATATATCTTACATTATCCTCTTCATCCACCTCAACAATCTCTCTCTCTCCAATTTTGTCCCTCTCTACAGCCCTCTCTCTGCCTTCATATCTAACCCTCTCTCCCTCTGTCTCTCTACTAATGTCAGAGATAGCAGGAGGGAGAGACAGAGAGAGAATGTTGAAGGAACTGTACTCTGTTCCTAAGCTGTGCTGAACCTGCTCTGGGAGTGTTTGATGGGCTACATTAATGGGCCGTGTACAGTCCTGTATCAGGCTGTGAAGAAGCACAGCTTGTTCAGTGTACAACGGGTCAAAGGGAACGATTCACTCCTGTCTGCTACTGGGAAGAGAGACTGACCTTAACATCAAGGCAGCGTTTGACCGAGTGTGACATCGAGGAGCCCGAGTAAAACTGAAGTCAGTGGGAATCGGGGGAAATCTCTCCACTGGTTGGAATCATACCGAGCACAAAGGAAGATGGTTTTGGTTGTTGGAGGTCAATCATCTCAGTCCCAGGACATCACTGCAGGAGTTCCTCAGGGTAGTGTCCGAGGCTCAACCATCTTCAGCTGAGATCCCAGGAGAGAATGCTGGAAATACTGAGCAGGTCAAGCAGCATCTGTGGAGAGAGAAACAGAGTTCGTGATTCAGCTCGATGCTTTCCAGATTTCCAACATCCACAGTATTTTGCCTGAGATAATGAAGCAATCCAGAGCCACATGCACCAAGACCCGGACAACATTCAGGTTTGGGCCGACAAGTGGGAAGTAACATTCACGTCACACAAGTGCCAGGCAATGACCATCTGCAACATGAGAGAATCCAACCACCTCCCCTTGGCATTCAAAGCATTATCCCATCGCTGAATCCCCCAGCGTCAACATCCTGGGGAAACATTGACATCAAACTTAACAGAACGAAACAAATCAATAGTTTCTTCACCCAGTGGCTGGTGGGTGTCTGGAACTCACTGCCTGAAAGGATTAGTATAAAATGGGTGGTTGATGGCCGGCACAGACTGTGCGGGCCGAAGGGCCTGTATAAGTGCTGTATCTCTCTATGACTCTAAAGGATGGTCGAGGCAGAAACCCTCATCACATTTAAAACAATCTCTTGGATATTCACTTCTCTATATTTAAAATGGGTAAGGAATAACTCTCCTCGTCTGCACTGCCCCATCAAACACTCTCAGAGAAGGTACAGCACGGATTAGATACAGAGTACAGTTGAGTTTAACCTGTCCCTGGAGTGTCGGATTAACCCGGGTCACTCACTGTCCCCGGCTCAGCCTCAAGACTCACCTGCCTCAGTCACTGAGACGCTCCTGTATCACTTGCCTTAACATAAGCGGATGCCGGGTTTGGGAGCAGGACAGGCACACGGGATTAGGACGACTGCTCATGTGGAGGATAAGCATCAGTAATCCCTCAGAGAATCAGAACAGACCAGCGAGACTCAGAAAAGGAAACTTGTGTTGAATTTGTGAGTCTTGCATTGTGGAATGCTTTAGTATTTGGTGAGAATGTTGAGCCAGTGACATTTTGCCCCAGTGGGATGAATAGACACTATATGACTTGATTACAACAGTAAGGTACCGTGTGTACTGTAAATATGGACTGAAATAACAATATAACTGATCAATTTTCAGCTGAATACTATGACTACAGTTATACCTGCAATCCTGTTATATATGTGCTGCTATACCTGCTATATGTGAGAATGTACATACGACACGATGGGATGACGTCAAAGTGGCCACTCTTTATATTTTCAGACTATGCCCCAAATTCCTGACTCCGCAGCCAGTGGGAATATTTACTCTCAGTCCACCCTATCAGTTTCCCTTATTATTTTATAAACTTTCATCAAATCACCCCATAACCTTCTAAATTCCAGGGATACAGAGTAAATCTCCAGCTACACTGTCCCATTAAATATTCCCAAGCCAAGCACAATGTTGGGTTTGACAGAGTAAATTTCCCTCTATGCTGTCACATCACACACTCCCAGGGCAGGAACATCATGGGGTGGATACAGAGTGAATCTCACTCTACACTGTCTGATAGAGACAGAGAGAGAGACAGAAAGAGAGAAACAGAGAGACATGGACTGACAGGGTGACTAAAAGAGATAGAAGGATATTTAACAGGGGATATTGGAAGAGGAGGATGCAATTTAACCCCACAACTCTGTTCCTGCATTCAATGAGATCTTGGCTGATCTGTGATCAAACTTACACCATATATCCTGCCTTTGCCCCTTATCTCTTAATACCTTTGGTTAACAAGAATCTATCAATCACAGGTTTAAAAATTAACCAATAAGCCAGCATGAAATTTCCACAAACAGTATCATGAGGGTGTGATGGCTCCCACAGTGGAATAGCTTGCTGAATATTTAAAATTGAGACAGAGAGAGAGAGACAGAGATAGGAGAGAGAGGGAGAGACAGAGAGGGAAAGACAGATGGAGGAACAGAGAGAGTGACAGAGATGGAAGGAGAGAGAGAGAGAGACAGGGAGGGAAAGACAGATGGAGGGATAGAGAGAGAGAGATACAGTGATAGAAGGAGAGAGAGGGAGAGGCAGAGAGGGAAAGACAGATGGAGAGAGAGAGAGAGAGAGTGGCAGAGATGGAAGGAGAGAGAGGGAGAGACAGGGAGGGACGGACAGATGGAGGGATAGAGAGAGAAGGAGAGAGATGGAGTGACAGGGAGGGAAGGACAGATGGAGGGATAGAGACAGAGAGAGGCAGAGACAGAGAGAAAAGGAGAGAGTGGGAGATACACAGAGGGAAAGGCAGTTGGAAAGACAGCGAGTGAGAGACAGAGAGAGAAGGAGAGAGAGGGAGTGTCTGGGAGGAAAAGACAGATGGAGGGACAGAGTGAGACAGAGAGAGGAGAGAGAGGGAGTGACAGGGAGGGAAAGACAGATCGAGGGACAGAGTGAGAGACAGAGAGAGAAGGAGAGAGATGGAGTGACGGAGGGAAGGACAGATGGAGGGATAGAGAGAGAAACAGAGAGAGAAAGACAGAGAGGGAGTGACAGAGAGGGAAAGACAGATGGAGAGAGAGAGAGAGAGAGAGAGGCAGAGGTGGAAGGAGAGAGAGGGAGAGACAGGGAGGGAAAGACAGATGGAGGGACAGAGAGAGACACAGAGACAGAAGGAGAGAGAGGGAGAGACAGAGAGGGAAAGACAGATGGATGGACAGAGAGAGAGACAGAGAGAGAGAGAGTAGAAGAGAGAGGGAGTGTCAGGGAGGGAAAGACAGATGGAGGGATAGAGGGATAGAGAGAGAGACAGAGATAGATGGAGAGAGAGGGTGTGACAGAGACACAGAGAGAGAGGCAGAGAAGGAGAGAGTGGGAGAGAAACAGAGGCAAAGGCAGTTGGAGAGACAGAGAGAGAGAAGCAGAGATCGAAGGAGAGAGAGGGAGTGACAAGGAGGGAAAGACAGATGGAGGAACAGAGAGAGAGACAGAAATGGAGGAGAGAGAGGGAGGGAAAGGGAGGGAAAGACAGATGGAGAGACAGAGAGAAAGAGAGAGATAGAAGGAGAGAGAGGGAGAGACAGGGAGGGAAGGACCGACGGAGGGATCGAGAGAGAGAGACAGAGATAGAAGGAGAGAGAGGGAGAGGCAGAGAGGGAAAGACAGATGGAGAGACAGAGAGAGAGAGGCAGAGATGGAAGGAGAGAAAGGGACTGATAGGGAGGGAAAGACAGATGGAGAGACAGAGAGAAAGAGAGAGAGAGAAGGAGAGACAGGGAGGGAAGGACAGATGGAGGGATAGAGGGATAGAGAGAGAGACAGCAATAGAAGGAGAGAGAGGGAGTGACAGAGAGACAAAGAGAGAGGGAGAGACAGAGAGAGAAGGAGGGAGTGGGAGAGAAACAGAGGCAAAGGCAGTTGGAGAGACAGAGAGAGAGAGAAGCAGAAATGGAAGGAGAGAGAGGGAGTGACAAGGAGGGAAAGACTAATGGAAAGACAGAGAGAGAGACAGAGAGAGAAGGAGAGAGTGGGAGTGTCAGGGAGGGAAAGACAGATGGAGGGACAGAGACAGAGAGACAGAGATAGAAGGAGAGAGATGGAGAGACAGGGAGGGAAGGACAGATGGAGGGAGAGAGGGATAGAGAGAGCAACAGAGATAGAAGGACAGAGAGGGAGTGTCAGGGAGGGAAAGACAGATGGAGAGACAGAGAGACAGAGAGACAGAGATAGAAGGAGAGAGAGGGAGTGACAGAGAGGGAAAGACAGATGGAGGGACAGAGAGAGAGACAGAAATAGAAGGAGAGAGATGGAGAGACGGGAGGGAAGGACAGATGGAGGGATAGAGGGATAGAGAGATAGACAGCAATAGAAGGAGAGAGAGGGAGCGACAGAGAAGGAAAGACAGATGGAGGGAAAGAGAGAGAGACAGAGATGGAAGGAGAGAGATGGTGAGACAGGGAGGGAAGGACAGATGGAGGGATAGAGGGATAGCGAGATAGACAGCAATAGAAGGAGAGAGAGGGAGTGACAGAGAGACAAAGAGAGAGGGAGAGGGAGAGAGAGAAGGAGGGAGTGGGAGAGAAACAGAGGCAAAGGCAGTTGGAGAGACAGAGAGAGAGAGGCAGAGATGGAAGGAGAGAGAGGGAGAGACAGAGAAGGAAAGACAGAAGGAGGGACATAGAGAGAGACAGAGATAGAAGGAGAGAGAGAGTGTGTCAGGGAGGGAAAGACAGATGGAGAGACAGAGAGAAAGAGAGAGATAGAAGGAGAGAGAGGGAGAGACAGGGAGGGAAGGACCGACGGAGGGATCGAGAGAGAGAGACAGAGATAGAAGGAGAGAGAGGGAGAGGCAGAGAGGGAAAGACAGATGGAGAGACAGAGAGAGAGAGGCAGAGATGGAAGGAGAGAAAGGGAGAGACAGAGAGGGAAAGACAGATGGAGAGACAAAGTGAGAGACAGAGAGAGAAGGAGAGAGAGGGAGAGATAGAGGGAAAGACAGATGGAGGGACAGAGAGAGAGACAGAGATAGAAGGAGAGAAATGGAGAAACAGAGAGGGAAAGACTGATGGAGGGACAGAGAGAGAGACAGAGAGAAGCAGAGACAGAGATAGAAGAACAGAGACAGAGATGGAAAGACAAATGGAGGGACAGAGAGAGAGACAGATATAGGAGAGAAATGGAGAAACAGATAGGGAAAGACTGATGGAGGGACAGAGAGAGAGACAGAGTGAAGCAGATAGAAGGACAGAGACAGAGGGGGAAAGACAAATGGAGGAACAGAGAGAGAGACAGAGAGAGAGAGACAGAGCTAGAAGGACAGGGAGGGCAGGACAGATGGAGGGACAGACAGAGAGACAGAGATAGAAGGAGAGAAATGGAGAAACAGACAGGGAAAAACTGATGGAGGGACAGAGAGAGAGAGACAGAGTGAAGCAGATAGAAGGACAGAGACAGAGAGGGAAAGACAAATGGAGGAACAGAGAGAGAGACTGAGAGAGAGAGACAGAGATAGAAGGACAGGGAGGGCAGGACAGATGGAGGGACAGACATAGAGACAGAGAGAGAGAGACAGAGATAGAAGGAGAGAGAGGGAAGGACAGATGGAGGGACAGAGTGAGGGACAGAGAGAGAAGGAGAGAGATGGACTGACAGGGAGTGACAGGGAGGGTCGGATAGATGGAGGGATAGAGCGACAGAGACAGAGATAGAAGGACAGAGAGGGAGAGACAGAGAGGGAGGCAGAGACAGGGAGAGAAGGAGAGAGAGGGAGAGACAGAAAGGGAAAGGCTGTTGGAGAGACAGAGAGAGCGAGACAGAGTGAGACGCAGAGACAGAGATAGAAGGCGAGAGAGGAAGTGACAGGGAGGGAAGGACAGATGGAGGGATAGAGAGAGAGACAAAGAGAGAAGGAGAGAGATGGAGTGACAGGGAGGGAAGGATAGATGGAGGGATAGAACGAGAGAGAGAGATAGAAGGAGAGAGAGGGAGTGACAAGGAGGGAAAGACAGATGGAAAGAGAGAGAGACAGAGATGGAAGGAGAGAGATGGTGAGACAGGGAGGGAAAGACAGATGGAGGGATAGAGGGATAGCGAGATAGACAGCAATAGAAGGAGAGAGAGGGAGTGACAGAGTGAGAAGGAGGGAGTGGGAGAGAAACAGAGGCAAAGGCAGTTGGAGAGACAGAGAGAGAGAGAAGCAGAGATGTACGGCGAGAGAGGGAGTGACAAGGAGGGAAAGACAGATGGAAAGACAGAGAGAGAGAGAGGGAGAGACAGAAAGGGAACGACAGATGGAGAGACAGAGAGAGAAGGAGAGAGAGGGAGAGACAGAGAGAGAGGCAGAGACAGAGAGAGAAGGAGAGAGAGGGAGGGACCGAAAGGGAAAGACAGATGGAGAGACAGAGAGAGAGATACACACAGATAGAAGGAGAGAGAGGGAGAGACAGAGAGGGAAAGGCAGATGGAGGGGCAGAGAGAGAGAAATTAAGAGAGAGAGATAGAAGAAGAAAGACATAGAGACAGAGAGGGAAAGACAGAGGGAGGGACAGAGAGAGAGACAGAGAGAGTGGCAGAGACAGAGATAGAAGGAGAGAGAGGGAGTGTCAGGAGGAGGGGGAGAGGGAGATAGAGGGGGGAGAGACAGATAGAGGGAGAGAGACAGATAGAGGGAGAGAGACAGATAGATAGAGGGGGAGACAGACAGAGGGGGAGAGACAGACAGATAGAGGGGGAGAGGGAGATAGAGGGGCAGAGGGAGATAGAGGGGCAGAGAGAGATAGAGGGGCAGAGAGAGATAGAGGGGGAGAGGGAGAGAGAGGGGGGAGAGGGAGAGAGAGGGGGGAGAGGGAGAGAGAGGGGGGGAGAGGGAGAGAGTGAGATAGAGGGCGAGAGACAGATCGATGGGGAGAGTGAGATAGAGGGGGGATAGGGAGATAGAGGGCGAGAGACAGATCGATGGGGAGAGTGAGATAGAGGGGGAGAGGGAGATAGAGGGGGAGAGGGAGATAGAGGGTGGAGACGGAGATAGAGGGGGAGAGATGGATGGGGTAGAGGGTGGTGAACCTGTGGAATTCTCTACCGCAGAAGGCAGTGGAGGCCAAGTCATTAAATATATTCATGGAGGAGAAAGATATATTTCTTAATGTCAAAGGGATCAAGGGGTATGGGGAGAAAGTGGGAACAGGGTACTGAATTAGACCATCGGTCATGATCTTTATTGAATGACGGAGCAGGCCCAAAGGGCCGAATGGCCTGCTCCTGCTCCTATTTTCTATGTTTCTATGAGAGGTGGATTGAGAGAGGGAGAGATAGAGAGAGAAGGAGAAACAGAGAGAGGAGAGATAGAGATGGAGCGAGGTGACCCTGATATTCTCTCTCTCTCACACACACATCCAAACACACACAGACACATACATAAAGGGACAGACACACACACACACACACAGACACACACACACACACATCCAGACACACACAGACACATACATAAAGGGACAGACACACACACACAGACACACACAGACAGACAGACACCCAGAGACACACACACACAGACACACACACAGACACACACACAGACACACACACAGACAGATGTTACAATCCACGCTGATGTCAGTAAAAATGACCAACAGAACCTCAGTAACAATCCCCAGTGTCTGCCCAGTCCTTTGTCTCCCTCTTTATAAATGAGGGGGAACGATGCAGATATTGTAGTTAAAGAGGAGGAGTGTGAAATATTGGAGGGATAAACAGAGTGAGAGGGAAATATTAAGGTGTTTGGCAACT
Source organism: Heterodontus francisci (assembly GCF_036365525.1). Lineage (NCBI taxonomy): Eukaryota > Metazoa > Chordata > Chondrichthyes > Heterodontiformes > Heterodontidae > Heterodontus > Heterodontus francisci. The sequence continues at coordinate 6,158,265 of NC_090415.1, forward strand.
TTCAAAGTGGATAAATGGTCAGGCCTGGATGCATTGGAACCAGTTCAGAGAAGGTTCACTCGGCTGATTCCTGGGATGAAGGGGTTGTCTTATGAGGAATGGTTGAACAGGTTGGGCCGAGACTCATTGGAGTTTAGAAGAATGAGAGGTGATCTTATTGAAACATACTAAATACTTAAAGGGATAGACAGGTTAGATGCAGGTAAGATGTCTCCTTTGGTTCGGGAGTCTAGAACCAGGGGACACAATTTCAAAATAAGGGGGAAGCCACTTAGGTCAGAGATGGGGAGAAATGTCTTTGCTCAGAGGGTTGTGAATCTTTGGAATTCTCTACCCCAGTGGGCTGTGGAAGCTCAGTCTGGGAAAAAGGCATTGAAGTGGATGATCAGCCATGATCGTATTGAATGGCAGAGCAGGCTCGATGGGCTGAATGGCCTACTCCTGTTCCTATGTTCCCAAGCTGCTGAAATAGTTTCTCCCAAACTACCCCATCAGTTCCCCTTAATATCTCAACATCTTTGAACAAATCACCTTGATCCTCCTAAATTCCAGGCAATAAATCCCTAGTTTGTGCAATATCACCTCGTAATTTAACCCTTGGAGTCCAGTTATCATTCTGGTAAATCTACACTGCACTCAAATGGACATGGACCCCCCAAAGTCTCTTTGAACCTCCAGTGTTTCTATCTTTTCACCATTTATAAAGTACTCTGTTCTGGTCTTTTTTACTGACATTGAAATCTAACTACCACAGTTTTGCCCATTTATTTAAGATATTAATATCTCTTTGTAATTTGATGCTTCCAGCTACACTGCTTACAATGCTGCCTATTTTTGTGTCATTGGTAAACTTGGGTATGTTGCATTCTACCACATCATCTTAAATCATTAATAAATACAGCAAAACTGAGACACACACGGGCTTTGCACTAGTAGACAGGAGTGAATCATTCCAACCAAGAGGATTTTTAACTCCAGATTTATGATTTTTAAAGAAAAAATAGAATTCAAATTCACAACAGCCCTGTGTGGGATTTGAACTCCTGCTTTTTCAATCATCAGCTCAGGCCTTCAAATTAAAACCCATAAAAAGAGATTCATTTTCCTACTGCTGTTGTCTGACGGTCTCAGGTTTTGTATATTGTTCCCTTCGCCTCTTCTTCCATGTGTTTGAAGTCTTTGAAGTTTGTCAGACATTGGTAAACTACTTCATGTGGTGTTGTGTAAATACCTTCAATTCTGTGTATCTGGAAGGGACACAATTCAAATTCTCACCTTATTGCATCAACTAAAACCTGCAGGTCCATTCAAACAACTCTATTTCCTGTCTCTGCAAAGACAGCTCACACTTCCACAATGCAGGAATGTCTGAATGGAAACAGCTTTTGACACATTTCCCAACATGTTTGCTAACACTTTTCAGGATGAAGCCTAAATTCAACTGACAAGATTGCAAGCCCCAAATTGAATCTTTTAGATGTAAAAAGTGACACAAATGAAATCCCAGATCTCTCTGTCCCTGCACCCATTTTAACATTGTACCATTTAGTTTATATCGCTTCTCCTCAGCTTTCCTTCCGAAATGCATCATTTGACATTTCTCAGCATTGAAGTTAACCTGCCCTGTGTCTGACCAATTCACCAGCTGTCAAGAGGATATAAAGTTTACAAAGAGATTTCGATAGGTTAATGAGTGAGCAAAAAATTGTCAGATGGAGTACAATGTGGGAAAATGTGAGCTTGTCCACTTTAGCAGGAAGAATAAAAATCAGTATATTATTGAAATGGAGAGAGACTGCAGAACTGTACGGTACAGAGGGATCTGGGTGTCCTGGTACATGAATCACAAAATGTTACCGTGTAGCTACAGCGAGTGATTAGGAAGCAAATGGAATGTTGTTGTTTATTGCAAGGTGAATAGAATATCAAAGTAGGGAAGTGTTGTTACAGCTGTACAGGGCATAAGTTAGACGACGTCTGCAGGATTGTGGACACTTTTGGTCTCCTTACTGAAGAAATTATATAATTGCATTCGAAGTAGTTCAGAGAAGGTTCACTGGGCTGATTCCTGGGATGAAGGGGTTATCTTATGAGGAAAGGTTGAACAGTTTGGGTCTATACCCACTGGAGTTTAGAAGAATGAGAGGTGATCTGAGTGAAACATCTCAGGTCCCGAGGGGACTGGACAGGGTGGATGCTGAGAGGATGTTTCCACTTGTTGGGGAGACTAGAACTAGGGGACACAGTTTAAAAATTAGGGACGTTCCATTTAAAACTGAGATGAGGAGAAATGTGTTTCTCTCAGAGGGGGGTCAGTCTGTGGAATTCTCTTCCCCAGAGAGCAGTGGAGGCTGGATCATTGAATATATTCAAGGCTGAGTTCGATAGATTTATGATCAACCAGGGAGTCGAGGGTTATGGGACGCAGACAGGAAAGTGGAGTTGAGCTCACAATCAGATCATCCATTGAATGGCAGAGCAGGCTCGAGGGGCCGAATGGCCTACTCCTGCTCCTAATTCATTTGTTCTTGTGTGTTCCATTTCACCAGATTGCCTCTCTCCTCCTGAAGTCTGCTACTAGTCCCTTCCCTGTTTATTACATTGCAGATGTCACAAACATTGAAGTTATGCCCTGTAAACACAAGTCCAAGTCATTAGAAAATATCAAAAAGATCAGTGGTCCTAATATAAACCTCCACTGTATACCTCCCTCCAGTCTGAAACAAACATTGTCCACTCTCTCAGCCAATGTCGTATCCACTCAGCCAATGTCCCTTTCATCCCTGGAGCACCAATATTACTAACTGGTCAATTAGGAGGCACCATTAAGTCCTCTCCATGAGGACACTGGTCCCAGACCTCTCTGTTTCCACTCTCCCATCAACATTCCCCAGACAGGTACAGCATGGATTAGATACAGAGTAATGCTCCTTCTACACTGTCCCATCCAACAGTCCCAGGACAGGAACATCATGGGGTGGATACAGAGTGAATCTCACTCTGCACTGTCTGAAACAGAGAGAGAGAGAGACAGAAAGAGAGAAACAGACTGACAGGGTGACCGAGAGTGAAAGAAGGATATTTAACATCAGACATAGGAAGATGAGGAGGCAATTTAACCCCTCGACCCTGTTCCAGCATTCAGTGAGATCAGGGCTGATCTGTGATCTAACTAACATCATATATCCCACCTTTGCCCTTTATCTCTTAATACCTTTGGTTAACAAGAATCTATCATTCTCAGATTTAAAAATTTACAAGTGTCTCAGCATCAATTGCTGATTGTGGAAGAGAGTTTCAAACTGATACCACACCTGGTGTGTTGAAGTGTTTCTTCATTTCACTCCTGAAAGGTTTTGAGACTACGTTTCGATTTTTAGACTCGGTCCACAAGTTCCTGACTCCGCAGCCAGTGGGAATAGTTACTCTCTGTCTACCCTATCAGAGTCTCCTTGTCTGAACTGCCCCATCGAACAATCTCAGAGAAGGTACAGCACGGGTTAGATACAGAGCACAGTTCAGTTTAAGCATTCCCTGGAGTGTCGGATTAACCCGGGTCACTCACTGTGCCCTGCTCAGCCTCAAGACTCACCTGCCTCAGTCACTGAGACGCTCCTGTATCACTTGCCTTAATGTAAGCGGATGCCGGGTTTGGGAGAAGGACAGGCACACGGGATTAGGACGACTGCTCATGTGGAGGATAAGCATCAGTAATCCCTCAGAGAATCAGAACAGACCAGCGAGACTCAGAAAAGGAAACTTGTGTTGAATTTGAGAGTCTTGCATTGTGGAATGCTTTAGTATTTGGTGAGAATGTTGAGCCAGTGACATTTTGCCCCAGTGGGATGAATAGACACTTTATGACTTGATTACAACAGTAAGGTACCGTGTGTACTGTAAATATGGACTGAAATAACAATGTAACTGATCAATTTTCAGCTGAATACTATGACTACAGTTATACCTGCAATCCTGTTATATATGTGCTGCTATACCTGCTATATGTGAGAATGTACATACGACACGATGGGATGAAGTCAAAGTGGCCACTGTTTATATTTTCAGACGATGCCCCAAGTTCCTGACTCCACAGCCAGTGGGAATATTTACTCTCAGTCCACCCTATCAGTTTCCCTTATTATTTTGTAAACCTTCATCAAATCACCCCATAACCTTCTAAATTCCAGGGATACAGAGTAAATCTCCAGCTACACTGTCCCATTAAACATTTCCAAGCCAAGCACAATGTTGGGTTTGACACAGAGTAAATTTCCCTCTACGCTGTCACATCACACACTCCCAGGGCAGGAACATCATGGGGTGGATACAGAGTGAATCTCACTCTACACTGTCTGATAGAGACAGAGAGAGAGACAGAAAGAGAGAAACAGAGAAACATGGACTGACAGGGTGACTGACAGAGAAATAAGGATATTTAACAGGAGATATTGGAAGAAGAGGATGCAATTTAACTCCACAACTCTGTTCCTGCATTCAATGAGATCATGGCTGATCTGTGATCTATCTTACACCATATGTCCTGCCTTTGCCCCTTATCTCTTAATACCTTTGGTTAACAAGATTCTATCAATCACAGGTTTAAAAATTAACCAATAAGCCAGCATGAAATTTCCACAGACAGTCTCATGAGGGTGTGATGGCTCCCACAGTGGAATAGCTTGCTGAATATTTAAAATAGAGACAGAGAGAGAGACAGACAGAGATAGGAGAGAGAGGGAGAGACAGAGTGGGAAAGACAGATGGAGGAACATAGAGAGAGACAGAGATGGAAGGAGAGAGAGGGAGGGCAAGACAGATGGAGGGACAGAGAGAGAGAGATACAGGGATAGAAGGAGAGAGGGGGCAAGACAGAGAGGGAAAGACAGATGGTGGGATAGAGAGAGAGAGATACAGGGATAGAAGGAGAGAGAGGGAGAGGCAGAGAGGGAAAGACAGATGGAGGGATAGAGAGAGAAGGAGAGAGATGGAGTGACAGGGAGGGAAGGACAGATGGAGGGATAGAGAGAGAGAGAGGCAGAGACAGAGAGAAAAGGAGAGAGTGGGAGGGACACAGAGGGAAAGGCAGTTGGAGAGACAGAGAGATAGACAGAGATGGAAGGAGAGAGAGGGAGTGACAGGGAGGGAAAGACAGATGGAAAGACAGAGAGTGAGAGACAGAGAGAGAAGGAGAGAGAGGGAGTGACAGGGAGGGAATGACAGATCGAGGGACAGAGTGAGAGACAGAGAGAGAAGGAGAGAGATGGAATGACGGAGGGAAGGACAGATGGAGGGATAGAGAGAGAAACAGAGAGAGAAAGACAGAGAGGGAGTGACAGAGAGGGAAAGACAGATGGAGAGACAGAGAGAGAGAGGCAGAGGTGGACGGAGAGAGAGGGAGTCACAGGGAGGGAAAGACAGATGGAGGGACAGAGAGAGAGACAGAGAGAGAAGGAGAGAGATGGAATGACGGAGGGAAGGACAGATGGAGGGATAGAGAGAGAAACAGAGAGAGAAAGACAGAGAGGGAGTGAAAGAGAGGGAAAGACAGATGGAGAGACAGAGAGAGAGAGGCAGAGGTGGAAGGAGAGAGAGGGAGTGAAAGAGAGGGAAAGACAGATGGAGGGACAGGGAGAGAGACAGAGAGAGAGGCAGAGACAGTGAGAGAAGGAGAGAGAGGGAGAGACAGGGAGGGAAAGACAGATGGAGGGACAGGGAGAGAGACAGAGAGAGAGGGAGAGACAGAGAGAGTAGAAGAGAGAGGGAGAGACAGGGAGGGAAAGACAGATGGAGGGACAGAGAGAGACACAGAGACAGAAGGAGAGAGAGGGAGAGACAGAGAGGGAATGACAGATGGATGGACAGAGAGAGGAGAGAGAGGGAGTGTCAGGGAGGGAAAGACAGATGGAGGGATAGAGAGAGAGACAGAGATAGATGGAGAGAGAGGGTGTGACAGAGAGACAGAGAGAGAAACAGAGAGAGAAGGACAGAGAGGGAGTGACAGACAGGGAAAGGCAGTTGGAGGGACAGAGACAGAGACAGAGAGAGAAGGAGAGAGATGGAGTGACAGGGAGGAAAAGACAGATGGAGGGACAGAGTGAGAGACAGAGAGAGAAGGAGACAGATGGAGTGACAGGGAGGAAAAGACAGATGGAGGGACAGAGTGAGAGACAGAGAGAGAAGGAGACAGATGGAGTGACAGGGAGGGAAGGACAGATGGAGATTTGGAGGGATAGAGAAAGAGATAGAGATAGAAGGACAGAGAGGGAGTGTCAGAAAGGGAAAGAGAGATGGACAGATAGAGGGATAGAGAGAGAGACAGAGATAGATGGAGAGAGAGGGAGTGACAGAGACAGAGAGAGAGGCAGAGACGGAGAGAGAAGGAGAGAGTGGGAGAGAAACAGAGGCAAAGGCAGTTGGAGAGACAGAGAGAGAGAGAAGCAGAGATGGAAGGAGAGAGAGGGAGCGACAGAGAGGGAAAGACAGATGGAGGGAAAGAGAGAGAGACAGAGATAGAAGGAGAGAGATGGAGAGACAGGGAGGGAAGGACAGATGGAGGGATAGAGGGATAGAGAGAGAGACAGAGATAGAAGGACAGAGAGGGAGTGTCAGGGAGGGAAAGACAGATGGAGAGACAGAGAGAGAGACAGAGAGAGAAGGATGGAGATGGAGTGACGGAGGGAAGGACAGATGGAGGGATAGAGAGAGAAACAGAGAGAGAAAGACAGAGAGGGAGTGACAGAGAGGGAAAGACAGATGGAGAGACAGAGAGAGAGAGGCAGAGGTGGAAGGAGAGAGAGGGAGTGACAGAGAGGGAAAGACAGATGGAGGGACAGGGAGAGAGACAGAGAGAGAGGCAGAGACAGGGAGAGAAGGAGAGAGAGGGAGAGACAGGGAGGGAAAGACAGATGGAGGGACAGAGAGAGAGACAGAGAGAGGAGAGAGAGGGAGTGTCAGGGACGGAAAGACAGATGGAGGGATAGAGAGAGAGACAGAGATAGATGGAGAGAGAGGGTGTGACAGAGAGACAGAGAGAGAAACAGAGAGAGAAGGACAGAGAGGGAGTGACAGACAGGGAAAGGCAGTTGGAGGGACAGAGACAGAGACAGAGAGAGAAGGAGAGAGATGGAGTGACAGGGAGGAAAAGACAGATGGAGGGACAGAGTGAGAGACAGAGAGAGAAGGAGACAGATGGAGTGAAAGGGAGGGAAGGACAGATGGAGAATTGGAGGGATAGAGAAAGCGACAGAGATAGAAGGACAGAGAGGGAGTGTCAGAAAGGGAAAGAGAGATGGAGAGATAGAGGGATAGAGAGAGAGACAGAGATAGATGGAAAGAGAGGGTGTGACAGAGAGACAGAGAGAGAGGCAGAGACGGAGAGAGAAGGAGAGAGTGGGAGAGAAAGAGAGGCAAAGGCAGTTGGAGAGACAGAGAGAGAGAGAAGCAAAGATGGAAGGAGAGAGAAGGAGTGACAAGGAGGGAATGACAGATGGAAAGACAGAGAAAGGGAGAGACAGAGAAAGAGGGAGAGAGAAGGAGAGACAGAAATGGAGGAGAGAGAGGGAGGGAAAGACAGATGAACAGAGAGAGAGACAGAGATGGAGGAGAGAGAGGGAGGGAAAGACAGATGGAAAGACAGAGAGAGAGAGAGAGACGGAGATAGAAGGAGAGAGAGGGAGAGACAGAGAGGGAAAGGCAGATGGAGAGACATAGAGAGAGACAGAGATAGAAGGAGAGAGAGAGAGTGTCAGGGAGGGAAAGACAGATGGAGAGACAGAGAGAAAGAGAGAGATAGAAGGAGAGAGAGGGAGGGAAGGACCGACGGAGGGATCGAGAGAGAGAGACAGAGATAGGAGAGGGAGAGGCAGAGAGGGAAAGACAGATGGAGAGACAGATAGAGAGAGGCAGAGATGGAAGGAGAGGAAGGGAGTGATAGGGAGGGAAAGACAGATGGAGAGACAGAGAGAAAGAGAGAGAGAGAAGGAGAGACAGGGAGGGAAGGACAGATGGAGGGATAGAGGGATAGAGAGAGAGACAGCAATAGAAGGAGAGAGAGGGAGTGACAGAGAGACATAGAGAGAGGGAGAGACAGAGAGAGAAGGAGGGAGTGGGAGAGAAACAGAGGCAAAGGCAGTCGGAGAGACAGAGAGAGAGAGAAGCAGAGATGGAAGGAGAGAGAGGGAGTGATAAGGAGGGAAAGACAGATGGAGGGACAGAGACAGAGAGACAGAGATAGAAGGAGAGAGAGGGAGCGACAGAGAGGGAAAGATAGATGGAGGGAAAGAGAGAGAGACAGAGATAGAAGGAGAGACAGGGAGGGAAGGACAGATGGAGGGATAGAGGGATAGAGAGAGAGACAGAGATAGAAGGACAGAGAGGGAGTGTCAGGGAGGGAAAGACAGATGGAGAGACAGAGAGACAGAGAGAGAAGGAGAGAGAGGGAGTGACAGAGAGGGAAAGACAGATGGAGGGAAAGAGAGAGAGACAGAGATAGAAGGAGAGAGATGGAGAGACAGGGAGGGAAGGACAGATGGAGGGATAGAGGGATAGAGAGATAGACAGCAATAGAAGGAGAGAGAGGGAGCGACAGAGAGGGAAAGACAGATGGAGGGAAAGAGAGAGAGACAGAGATAGAAGGAGAGAGATGGTGAGACAGGGAGGGAAGGACAGATGGAGGGATAGAGGGATAGCGAGATAGACAGCAATAGAAGGAGAGAGAGGGAGTGACAGAGAGACAAAGAGAGAGGGAGAGACAGAGAGAGAAACAGAGGCAAAGGCAGTTGGAGAGACAGAGAGAGAGAGAAGCAGAGATGGACGGCGAGAGAGGGAGTGACAAAGAGGGAAAGACAGATGGAAAGACAGAGAGAGAGAGACAGAGAAAGAAGGAGAGAGAGGGAAAGACAGATCGAGGGACAGAGTGAGAGACAGAGAGAGAAGGAGAGAGATGGAGTGACGGAGGGAAGGACAGATGGAGGGATAGAGAGAGAAACAGAGAGAGAAGAACAGAGAGGGAGTGACAGAGGGAATGACAGATGGAGAGACAGAGAGAGAGAGGCAGAGGTGGACGGAGAGAGAGGGAGTGACAGGGAGGGAAAGACAGATGGAGGAACAGAGAGAGAGACAGAGATGGAAGGAGAGAGAGGGAGTGACAGGGAGGTAAAGACAGATGGAAAGACAGAGAGAGAGAGACGGAGATAGAAGGAGAGAGAGGGAGAGACAGAGAGGGAAAGGCAGATGGAGAGACAGAGAGAGAGAGAGGCAGAGATGGAAGGAGAGAGAGGGAGAGACAGAGAAGGAAAGACAGAAGGAGGGACATAGAGAGAGACAGAGATAGAAGGAGAGATAGAGTGTGTCAGGGAGGGAAAAACAGATGGGGAGACAGAGAGAGAGAGAGAGATAGAAGGAGAGAGAGGGAGAGACAGGGAGGGAAGGACCGACGGAGGGATCGAGAGAGAGAGACAGAGATGGAAGGAGAGAAAGGGAGTGATCGGGAGGGAAAGACAGATGGAGAGACAGAGAGAAAGAGAGAGATAGAAGGAGAGAGAATGGAGAGACAGAGAGGGAAAGACAGATGGAGAGACAAAGTGAGAGACAGAGAGAGAAGGAGAGAGATGGAGTGACAGGGAGGGAAGGACAGATGGAGGGATAGAGAGAGAGACAGAGATAGAAGGAGAGAGAGGGAGAGATAGAGGGAAAGACAGATGGAGGGACAGAGAGAGAGACAGAGAGAGAGGGAGAGACAGAGAGAAGGAGAAAGGGAGTGACAGAGAGGCAAAGACAGATGGAGGGACAGAGAGAGAGACAGAGATAGAAGGAGAGAAATGGAGAAACAGAGAGGGAAAGACTGATGGAGGGACAGACAGAGAGACAGAGAGAAGCAGAGACAGAGATAGAAGAACAGAGACAGAGAGGGAAAGACAAATGGAGGGACAGAGAGAGAGACAGAGAGAGAGAGACAGAGATAGAAGGACAGGGAGGGCAGGACAGATGGGGGGACAGACAGAGAGACAGAGATAGAAGGAGAGAAATGGAGAAACAGACAGGGAAAGACTGATGGAGGGACAGAGAGAGAGACAGAGTGAAGCAGAGACAGAGATAGAAGGACAGAGACAGAGAGGGAAAGACAAATGGAGGAACAGAGAGAGAGACAGAGAGAGAGAGACAGAGATAGAAGGACAGGGAGGGCAGGACAGATGGAGGGACAGACAGAGAGACAGAGATAGAAGGAGAGAAATGGAGAAACAGACAGGGAAAGACTGATGGAGGGACAGAGAGAGAGACAGAGTGAAGCAGATAGAAGGACAGAGACAGAGAGGGAAAGACAAATGGAGGAACAGAGAGAGAGACAGAGAGAGAGAGACAGAGATAGAAGGACAGGGAGGGCAGGACAGATGGAGGGACAGACAGAGAGACAGAGAGAGAGAGACAGAGATAGAAGGAGAGAGAGGGAAGGACAGATGGAGGGACAGAGTGAGGGACAGAGAGAGAAGGAGAGAGATGGAGTGACAGGGAGGGTCGGATAGATGGAGGGATAGAGCGACAGAGACAGAGATAGAAGGACAGAGAGGGAGAGACAGAAAGGGAAAGGCTGTTGGAGAGACAGAGAGAGCGAGACAGAGGGAGAGGCAGAGACAGAGATAGAAGGAGAGAGAGGGAGTGTCAGGGGGTGGGGAAGGCAGATGAAGAGACAGAGAGAGAGAGACAGAGAGAGAAGGAGAGAGAGGGAGCGACAAGGAGGGAAAGACAGATGGAGAGACAGAGATCGAGACAAAGAGAGAAGGAGAGAGATGGAGTGACAGGGAGGGAAGGATAGATGGAGGGATAGAACGAGAGAGAGAGATAGAAGGAGAGAGAGGGAGTGACAGGGAGGGAAAGACAGATGGAGGGACAGAGTGAGAGACAGAGAGAGAAGGAGAGAGATGGAGTGACAGGGAGGGAAGGACAGATGGAGGGATAGAGAGAGAGTGGCAGAGATAGAAGGAGAGAGAGGGAGTGATCCGGGGGAGACTGATGGAGAGATGGAGAGAGAGAGAGAGAAAGAGAGAGAAGGAAAGAGTGGGAGCGACATAGATCGAAAGAGAGATGGAGAGACAGAGATGGACGGAGAGAGAGCGAGTGACAGGGAGGGAAAGACAGATGGAGAGACAGAGAGAGATAGGAGAGAGAGGGAAAGACAGATGGAGATTCAGAGATAGAAGGAGAGAGAGGGAGTGACAGAGAGGGAAAGACAGATGGAGGGACAGAGGGAGACAGAGAAAGAAGGAGAGAGTGGGACAGAGAGGGAGGGTTAAAGAAAGAAGGAAAAATGTTTGAAACCATTGCTATCCTGGGAGTGAGGGAGGAAGGGAGAGATGGTGTCATAGAGACACAGACAGAGTTATGGACAGAGGCAGAGAAAGAGAGGGAGAGAGAGAGAGATAGAATTAGAGAGAGACGGTGACAGGGAGGGAATGACAGATGGAGGGACAGAGAGAGAGAAGGAGAGAGAGGGAGAGACAGAGAGAAGGAGAAAGGGAGTGACAGCGAGGGAAAGACAGATGGAGGGACAGTGAGAGAGACAGAGATACAGAGTGAGGGAAAGGCAGAGATGGTGTGAGAGAGACACAGTAGAGTCATGGACAGAGGCACAGAGAGAGAGAGAGTAACAGAGAGAGAGACAGACAGACTGAAAGAGAGAAAGAGAGAGATAGAGACACAGAGAGAGAAACAGAGAGAGAGGGAGCGGCAGTGAGAGAGAGAGAGACAGAGACAATGATAGCGAAAGACAACGAGAGCGAGAGATGGGGAGAGAGAGATAGAGGGGGGAGAGAGAGATAGAGGGGGTAAAGAGAGATAGAGGGGGTAAAGAGAGATAGACGTGGAGAGAGAGAGAGAGGGAGAGAGAGAGAGAGGGAGAGAGAGGGAGTGTGAGGGGGAGAGGGAGATAGAGGGGTGAGACAGATAGAGGGGGGAGAGTGAGATAGAGGGGAGAGAGTGAGATAGAGGGGGTGTGTGAGATAGAGGGGAAGAGGGAGATAGAGGGGAAGAGGGAGATAGAGGGGGTGTGTGAGATAGAGGGGGTGTGTGAGATAGAGGGGGTGTGTGAGATAGAGGGGGAGAGTGAGAGAGGGGAAGAGTGAGAGAGGGGAAGAGTGAGATCGAGGGGAAGAGTGAGATCGAGGGGATGTGTGAGCGGGGGAGAGGGAGATAGAGGGGCAGAGGGAGATAGAGGGGGAGACGGAGATAGAGGGGGAGACGGAGATAGAGGGGGAGACGGAGATAGAGGGGGAGACGGAGATAGAGGGGGGAGAGGGAGAGAGAGCGGAGAGGGAGAGAGAGCGGGAGATAGAGGGGGATTGGGAGATAGAGGGGGAGAGGGAGATAGAGGGTGGAGACGGAGATAGAGGGGGAGAGATGGATGGGGTAGAGGGTGGTGAACCTGTGGAATTCTCTACCGCAGAAGGCAGTGGAGGCCAAGTCATTAAATATATTCATGGAGGAGAGAGATATATTTCTAAATGTCAAAGGGATCAAGGGGTATGGGGAGAAAGTGGGAACAGGGTACTGAATTAGACCATCGGTCATGATCTTTATTGAATGACGGAGCAGGCCCAAAGGGCCGAATGGCCTACTCCTGCTCCTATTTTCTATGTTTCTATGAGAGAGGCGGATTGACAGAGGGAGAGATAGAGAGAGGAGAAACAGAGAGACAAGGAGAGATAGAGATGGAGCGAGGTGACCCTGATATTCTCTCTCTCTCTCTCACACACACATCCAGACACACACAGACACATACATAAAGGGACAGACACACACACACACACAGACAGAGACACACACACACACAGACACACACAGACACATACATAAAGGGACAGACACACACACACACACACAGACAGAGACACACACAGACAGATTTTACAATCCACACTGATGTCAGTAAAAATGACCAACAGAACCTCAGTAACAATCCCCAGTGTCTGCCCAGTCCTGTAGAGAGACAGAGAGAGAGAGATAGGGCAGTGACAGAGAAAGACAGTGAAAGAGGGCGGCACAGTGGCGCAGTGGTTAGCACCGCAGCCTCACAGCTCCAGCGACCCGGGTTCAATTCCGGGTACTGCCTGTGTGGAGTTTGCAAGTTCTCCCTGTGTCTGCGTGGGTTTTCTCCGGGTGCTCCGGTTTCGTCCCACAAGCCAAAAGACTTGCAGGTTGGTAGGTAAATTGGCCATTATAAATTGTCACTAGTATAGGTAGGTGGTCGGGAGATACAGGGGACAGGTGGGGATGTTTGGTAGGAATATGGGATGAGTGTAGGATGAGTATAAATGGGTGGTTGATGGTCGGCACAGACTCGGTGGGCCGAAGGGCCTGTTTCAGTGCTGTATATCTAATCTAAAAGAGCTTGTAGGAGAAACTTTACATTTCTTTGTTTTCCACAGATTTTATTAAAAGTTGAAAGGGACTGGACACTGGAAAAGCTGTCAACACACAACAACAACACTGAGAGACTTTAGATGTGAGGGAAGGGGAGACACACTTTAAAATCCACACTGATGTCAGTAAAAATCCCCAAACACAACCTCAGTAACAATCCCCATTATCTGCCCAGTCCTGTATTGTGAGTTTCTACTTTGGCCTCCTTATCTCGAGAGACAATGGGTAAGTGCCTGGAGGTGGTCAGTGGTGGAGAGAGAGGGGGGAGAGTGTGTGAGTGAGACGGAGCAAAGGAGAGAGATACTAGGTTAGGTGGGACAATAAGCTGTGAGGAGAACACAAATAGACTACAAAGAGAGATGGTTTGGGATAGACAGCGATAAATGTCCCAGTGTTGTGGTAACATAAAATGGCCACTGAAAATGAACCTAAAATGGCTGACTGATGTGTTTGGATTTCCACAGATGAGAGGAGAGAGAGAGAGACAGACAGACAGACAGAAAGAGAGACAAAGAGGGAGACAGAGACCAAGACACAGAGAGTGATAGCAGGATACTTGTCGTAAGACAGAGGAAGAGGAGGAGGCCATTTGGCCCCTCAACCCTGTTCTGTCATTCAATGAGCTCATGGCTGATGTGTGATCTAACTCCATGTACCTATCTTTGCCCCTTAATACCTTTGGTTAACAAAAATCTATCAAACTCAGATTTAAAAATTAACAAGTGTCTCAGCATCAATTGCTGATTGTGGAAGAGAGTTTCAAACTGATACCACACCTGGTGTGTTGAAGTATTTCTTCATTTCACTCCTGAAAGGTTTTTAGACGAGGTTTATATTTTTAGACTATGCCCCCATGTTCTAGACTCTGCAGCCAGTGGGAATTGTTACTCTCTGTCCACCCTATCAGTTTCCCTTATTATCTTGAAAACAATCATCAAATCACACCTGAGCCTTCAAAATTCCAGGGATACACAGTAAATCTCCAGCTACACTGTCCCATTAAATATTCCCAAGCCAAGCACAAGGTTGGGTTTGACACAGAGTAAATTTCCCTCTACACTGTCCCATCACACACTCCCAGGGCAGGAACATCATGGGGTGGATACAGAGTGAATCTCACTCTACACTGTCTGATAGAGACAGAGAGAGAGACAGAAAGAGAGAAACAGAGAGACATGGACTGACAGGGTGACTAAAAGAGATGGAAGGATACTTCACAGGGGATACTGGAAGAGGAAGATGCAATTCAACCCCACACTCCTGTTCCGGCATCAAATGAGATCTTGGCTGATCTGTGATGTAACTTACACCATATATCCTGCCTTTGCCCCTTATCTCTTAATACCTTTGGTTAACAAGAATCTATCAATCACAGATTTTAAAATTAACCAATAAACCAGCATGAAATTTGCACAACCAATATCATTGTGTTGGTGTTTCTGTGTGTGTGTGTGTTTGTGTCTATGTCTGTTTGGGTGTGATGGCTCCCACAGTGGAATAGCTTGCTGGATGTTTAAAATGGAGGCTATTCCTTCTGGATCATCAAAATTATCCGCCTGGGCCCCAACTTCATCTACATTTCCCCCTCTCCCGATGTTTTTTTCTCTCCATATCTATCTCTTATATGTTTGTGTACACAGCAGTGAAGGATTACATCTAATTAATATATCTTACATTATCCTTTTCATCCACCTCAACAACCTCTCTCTCTCCAAATCTGTCCCTCGCTACAGCCCTCTCTCTGCCTTCGTATCTAACCCTCTCTCCCTCTGTCTCTCTCCTAATGTCAGAGATAGCAGGAGGGAGAGACAGAGAGAGAATGTTGAAGGAACTGTACTCTGTTCCTAAGCTGTGCTGAACCTGCTCTGGGAGTGTTTGATGGGCTACATTAATCGGCCGTGTACAGTCCTGTATCAGGCTGTGAAGAAGCACAGCTTGTTCAGTGTACAACGGGTCAAAGGGAACGATTCACTCCTGTCTGATACTGGGAAGAGAGACTGACCTTAACATCAAGGCAGCGTTTGACCGAGTGTGACATCGAGGAGCCCGAGTAAAACTGAAGTCAGTGGGAATCGGGGGAAATCTCTCCACTGGTTGGAGTCATACCGAGCACAAAGGAAGATGGTTGTGGTTGTTGGAGGTCAATCATCTCAGTCCCAGGACATCACTGCAGGAGTTTATCAGGGTAGTGTCCTCAGCCCAGCCATCTTCAGCTGAGATCCCAGCAGAAAGTGCTTTTAATACTGAGCAGGTCAGACAGCATCTGTGGAGAGAGAAACAGAGTTAGTGACTCAGCTCGATGCTTTCCAGATTTCCAGCATCCACAGTATTTTGCCTCAGATAATGAAGCAATCCAGAGCCACATGCACCAAGACCCAGACAACATTCAGGTTTGGGCCGACAAGTGGGAAGTAACATTCACGTCACACAAGTGCCAGGCAATGACCATCTGCAACAAGAGAGAATCCAACCACCTCCCCTTGGCATTCAAAGCATTATCCCATCGCTGAATCACCCAGCGTCAACATCCTGGGGAAACATTGACATCAAACTTAACTGAACGAAACACATCAATAGTTTCTTCACCCAGTGGCTGGTGGGTGTCTGGAACTCACTGCCTGAAAGGATTAGTATAAAATGGGTGGTTGATGGCCGGCACCGACTGGGCGGGCCGAAGGGCCTGTATATGTGCTGTATCTCTCTATGACTCTAAAGGATGGTAGAGGCAGAAACCCTCATCACATTTAAAACAATCTCTTGGATATTCACTTCTCCATGTTTAAAATGGGTAAGGAATAACTCTCCTCGTCTGCACTGCCCCATCAAACACTCTCAGAGAAGGTACAGCACGGA
Source organism: Heterodontus francisci (assembly GCF_036365525.1). NCBI lineage: Eukaryota > Metazoa > Chordata > Chondrichthyes > Heterodontiformes > Heterodontidae > Heterodontus > Heterodontus francisci. Next base: position 6,174,531 of record NC_090415.1, read on the forward strand.
TTAGATACAGAGTAAAGCTCCGTTTAAACTGTCCCTGGAGTGTCGGATTAACCCGGGTCACTCACTGTGCCCGGGTCAGCCTCAAGACTCACCTGCCTCAGTCACTGAGACGCTCCTGTATCACTTGCCTTAATATAAGTGGATGCCGGGTTTGGGAGCAGGACAGGCACACGGGATTAGGACGACTGCTCATGTGGAGGATAAGCATCAGTAATCCCTCAGAGAATCAGAACAGACCAGCGAGACTCAGAAAAGGAAACTTGTGTTGAATTTGTGAGTCTTGCATTGTGGAATGCTTTAGTATTTGGTGAGAATGTTGAGCCAGTGACATTTTGCCCCAGTGGGATGAATAGACACTATATGACTTTATTACAACAGTAAGGTACCGTGTGTACTGTAAATATGGACTGAAATAACAATGTAACTGATCAATTTTCAGCTGAATACTATGACTACAGTTATACCTGCTATCCTGTTATATATGTGCTGCTATACCTGCTATATGTGAGAATGTACATACGACACGATGGGATGAAGTCAAAGTGGCCACTCTTTATATTTTCAGACTATGCCCCAAGTTCCTGACTCCGCAGCCAGTGGGAATATTTACCCTCAGTCCACCCTATCAGTTTCCCTTATTATTTTGTAAACCTTCATCAAATCATCCAATAACCTTCCGGATGAAAAATATTTTCCTCAAATCCCCTCTAAACCTCCTGCCCCTTGCCTTCAATCTATGCCCCCTGGTTATTGACCCCTCCGCGAAGGGAAAAAGTTTCTTCCTATCTAACCTATCAATGCCCCTCATAATTTTGTGCACCTCAATCAGGTCCCTCCTCAGCCTTCTCTGCTCTGAGGAAAAAACTCCAGCCGTTTCAGTCTCTCTTCATAGCTGAAATGCTCCAGCCCAGGCAACATCCTGGTCAATCTCCTCTGCATCCTCTCCAGTGCAATCACATCCTTCCTATAGTGTGGTGCCCAGAACTGTACACAGTACTCCAGCTGTGGCCTAACCAGTGTTTTATACAGCTCCATCATAACCTCCCTGCTCTTACATTCTATGCCTCAACTAATAAAGGCAAGTATCCCATATCCCTTCCTAACCACCTTGTCTACCTGCGCTGCAGCCTTCAGTGATCTATGGACAAGTACACCAAGATCCCTCTGACACTCTGTACTTCCTATGGTCCTACCATTCATTGGATATTCCCAAGCCTTGTTAGTCATTCCAAAATTCTATGTAACCTAACCTATGTATAATCTTTAATCTTGCAGTGCATGTGTAATGTTTAATTTCTGAAAGCCAGACAGAGTAAAGCTTAACGGACTCCAAAAAACTCCAGACTTTTGGCATTTATTACCTTATCGGGTCAAATCTGTCATTAAGTTGGACTAGACTTGTGAATAATTCTTTTTAAATTGTTTTTCCGACAGTACGAGTGTAAATCGATTTGCAGCATCCCATCATATAATATACACTCCTGTCTATATTGTCTGAATACAGACATAAAATATCCACAGATTTTGCTATTTATTTCGGGGCAGACAGGTGAAGTGTTTATTTTGTCTGTGATTTAACTCGACCCCCAATGATAACCAACATGGTGGGAGAGAGTGATAGACAGAGAGAGTGGAACAGAGGTAGAGTAACAGAGAGATAGGGAGAGATAGAAATGGAGAGAGAACAGAGAGATAGTGAGGGATAGAGACAGAAGCAGAGAGATAGAAAGTGCCACAAGACCCTGAGACACTTTAGAAGCAGTGGGACGGGGAGACAGGCTGTGTGGGGACCCTGGGGGAACATTACAGATAGACAGGGTAGATGTAGGTAAGATGTTTCTCCTGGTTGGGGAGTCTAGAACCAGGGGACACAATTTCAAAATAAGGGGGAAGCCACTTGGGACAGAGATGAGGAGAAATGTCATTACTCAGAGGGTTGTGAATCTTAGGAATTCTCTATCCCAGAGGGCTGTGGAAGCTCAGTCATTGAGTATGTTTAAAGCAGAGATTGACAGATTGCTGAATACCAATGACATAAAGGGATATGAGGATAGTCTGGGAAAAACACATTGAAGTGGATGATCAGCCATGATAGTATTGAATGGCAGAGCAGGCTCGATGGGCTGAATGGCCTACTCCTGTTCCTATATTCCAAAGCTGCCGAAATAGTTTCTCGCAAACTACCCCATCAGTTCCCCTTAATATCTCAACATCTTTGATCAAATCACCTCGATCCTCCTAAATTCCAGGGAATTATTCCCAGTTTGTGTAATATCACCTCGTAATTTAACCCTTGGAGTCCAGTTATCATTCTGGTAAATCTACACTGCACTCAAATGGACATGGACCCCTCAAGTCTCTTTGGACCTCCAGTGTTTCTATCTTTTCACCATTTATAAAGTACTCTGTTCTAGTCTTTTTTACTGACATTGAAATCTATCGACCACAGTTTTAACCATTCACTTCAGATATCTCTTTGCAATGTTCTACTTCCAGCTACACTGCTTACAATGATGCCTATTTTTGTGTCATTGGTAAACTTGGGTATGTTGCATTCTACCTCATCATCTTAAATCATTAATAAATACAGCAAAACTGAGACACACACGGGCTTTGCACTAGTAGACAGGAGTGAATCATTCCAACCTCGAGGTTTTTTAATTCCAGATTTATGTTTATTTTTTGGAAAAACAAAATTCAAATTCACAACAGCCCTGTGTGGGATTTGAACTCCTACTTTTTCAATCATCAGCTCAGGCCTTCAAATTAAAACCCATAAAAAGAGATTCATTTTCCTACTGCTGTTTTCTGACTGACTGAGGTTTTGTATATTGTTCCCTTCTCCTCTTCTTCCATGTGTTTGAAGTCTTTGAAGTTTGTCAGACATTGGTAAACTACTTCATGTGGTGTTGTGTAAATACCTTCAATTCTGTGTATCTGGAAGGGACACAATTCAAATTCTCACCTTATTGCATCAACTAAAACCTGCAGGTCCATTCAAACAACTCTATTTCCTGTCTCTGCAAAGACAGCTCACACTTCCACAATGCAGGAATGTCTGAATGGAAACAGCTTTTGACACATTTCCCAACACGTTTGCTGACACTTTTCAGGATGAAGCTCAATTCAACTGACAAGACTCGAAGCCCCAAATTGAATCTTTCAGATATAAAAACTGACGCAGATCTCTCCAGATTCCCGATCTCTCTGAACCAGCACCCATTTTAACATTGTACTATTTAGTTTATATCGCTTCTCCTCAGCCTTCCTTCCTAAATGTATCATTTGACATTTCTCAGCATTGAAGTTAACCTGCCATGTGTCTGACCATTTCACCAGACTGCCTCTATCCTCCTGAACCCCACACTGTACCTGCCCTGACAGTGTTTTATAGAACAGAGAAGACAGAGATTTACTACTACTATTCCCTTCTCTGTTTATTACATTGCAGATGGTGTAATGTTGAAGTTATGCCCTGGAAACCCAAGTCCAAGTCATTAATATATATCAAAAAGATCAGTGGTCCTAATCCAAACCCCTGGGGAATACCACTGTCCCACAATGTACACTGTATACAGTCAGTACAAAAGCAGGGAGGTTATGCTGAACATTTATAAAGCTCTATTTCGGCCCCGACTGGAGAACTGTGTCCAGTTCTGGTCACCACACTTTAGGAAGGATGTGAGGTTCCTTGAGAGGGTGCAGAGATTTACCAGAATGGTTTCAGAGATGGGGGATTTTAGCTACAAGGTTAGGTTGGAAAAGCTGGGTTTGATCTCCTGAGAACAAAGGAGATAGAGGGGAGATTGAATAGAAGTGTATAAGATTATGTCAGTCAAAGAGACCACCCTCCGGTCTGAAGCAACCATTCACCACTACTCTCTGTGTCCTGTCCCTTAGCCAATGTTGTATCCACTCTGTCCCTGTCCCGTTCATTCCATCAGCATTCCTTTCGTGAACTAGTCAGTTATGAGGCAGCATTATGACCTCCCCTTGAAGAAATTGTTCCCAGAGCACAGAAAAACACACACAGACAGGCAATGACCATCTGCAACAAGAGAGAATCCAACAACCTCCCCATGGCATTCAAAGCATTATCCCATCGCTGAATCCCCCAGCATCAACATCCTAGGGAGACATTGACCAGGAACTGAGCTGAAGTAATCACATCAGTACTGTGGCTACAAGTGACTCACCCCCCTGACTCCCCAAAGCCTTTCAACCACCTACAAGACACAAGTCAGGTGTGTGATGGTATCTCTCCACATGCCTGGATGAGTGTAACATCTACAACAGTCCAGAGGCTCGACACCATCCAGGACAAAGCAGTCCACCTGATTGGTACCCCATCCACCACTTTAAACTTTGATCAGATCACCCCTTACCCTTCTAAATTCCAGGGATACAGAGTAAAGCTCCGTCTACACTGTCCCATCAAATGCTGCCAAGCTATTAGTTAGCTATTGAGTAAATCTCTGTCTTCTCTGTTCTATAAAACATTCCCAGGGAAGGTACAGAGTGGGGTTAGATACAGAGTAAAGCTGCCTCTATATATGCCTCGCTTTCTCCTCCTCCATCCAGATGGAGAGAGTAACAGTGAGAAAGACAGTCATAGATATAGAGAGGGAAGAACAGGGAGAGGGAAGGATAGCAATGGGGAGAGATTAGCAGAGAGAAAGAGGAAGAGATCGGGATGGAGATTGTCGGTCAGCATTCCCGCAAAGCTGTGTGCAGCATCGTTGAAGGTATGACACAGTGAGAGATTGAAATTAAGAGGGTACAGAGGGGGATAGAGAGAGAAATAAACAAGGAGAAGGTAGCAGAGAGGGGAACTAGTGATTGAGTGAGTAAGAGAGAGGGGAAGACGGAGATGGAGAGAGATTACCAGTAAGAGTAGCTCTCCACTTCTCTCTCCATGCATATCTCTCCCTTTCTCACTGTTACCCTCTCTCCATCTATATTCCTCCCTCTCTCCTGGTGTTTCACACTCTACACCTATTTCTTGTACCTCTGTGCACACAGGATTACATCAAACTATGATAACATTTGTCATTTGCACTTTTGATCTAACCTAACAACATGACTGTCTCCAACATTATCTCTGTGTCTGTGAACAGCGGGACCTTGGAGTGAATGTTCACTGATTCCTGAGGCTGACAGGACAGGTGGATAAGCTGGTTAGGAAGGGATAAGGGAGACTTTCATTTCCCGACCAGCGGAAATGATCTCTCAGTGTCCACCCTATCCAGTCCCTTTAGAATCTGATATGTTTCAATGAGATCACCTCTCATTCTTCTAAACTGCAGAGAATACAGGTCCTCTTTACTCAGCCTCTCATCATTGGACAATGGCAGAGAAGCTAAACAAATACTCTCTGTCTGTCTTTATGTTCTCTCTCATGCTCTGTAATCTTCCTTGAATCATTGAACACTGCAGTTTGTGGATCATTTCACTGTTTGCTGTTGAGCTGATGAAATTGTTTGATTGGCAGTGATAATATTTTTGGACCATTGTATTGAGTCCAATGGGTTGCAACTAGGATTACTGGGTGATTTCTCTCTGCAACTTTTAATCTTTAATCAAGCTTATCTGGGCATTAACCTGCAATCTGTTTTTATATGTCTGACTCCACTCATTCTCCCGAGGATAAAGTTACTTTTGTCTGGTTGTGCACCCAATTAAATGACTGTTTGACATGGCGAGACTTTCTTTACTGTGAACGTGTGCTGATGTCTCTCTCTCTCTCTCACACACACACACACTATCTGCCTCTCTCTCTGCCCACAAATATCCCGGACTTTCCCTCTCTCTCTGACGGACACTCTATCTCTCATTCATTTTTCACACTTTCTGTACACCCTGTGTCTGCTCTTTTCCTCTAATTTCTCATTTTCCTTCCCACTCTCTCTCTCCATCTCTCTCTCTCTCTCTTCTGCTCTGTTACTCTCTCCTCACCTTTATCTTTCCATTTATCTGTTTCCTCACTCTCAAACTCTACCTCTCCCTCACTCTCCACCTTCCTTTCTCTTTGATCTCTCTTCACATCTCTCCATCACTCTCTCTCCATCTCTGTCCAATTGAGGAGATTCTCCCTCCATTTCTCACCATCTCTTGCTCTCTCACTCTCTCCCTCTCACCTATTTTCTCTCAGTCTCTCCATCTCTCTGTCACTCTCTCTCCATCTCTGTCCAATTGAGGAGATTCTCCCTCCATTTCTCTCCATCTCTTGCTCTCTCACTCTCTCCCTCTCACCTATTTTCTCTCAGTCTCTCCATCTCTCTATGATTCTTTCAAGCTCAGTTCTTCCTCTCTCTCTCCCCATCACTCTCTCTTTTCTATTTCCCTCTCTTTTACTTGCTCTCCAACTCTCTTCCTCTTTCTGTCCATGTTGGGTCCCTTTAAGAGTTTGGGACAGTTCTGGTGGTGCAGGGTCCCTTTAAGAGTCTGGTGCTGACCCCCTCCCCCACCCCTGGGGCGGGGTGACAAGTCGCCCAAACCGCGGCTGCGCGGAGGCCAGAGGCAGCTTTTAACCCCTTGACCTACAGACACGTGGGGCGTGGCAGCCAATGAGACCTCACTGACGCCCTGGCGGGAGGGGGGGGTGTCATCAGCCGCCATGTTTGCGCGACGTCACCCGCCGGCCGCTTATTTCCGCAAACAGCAGCTGAAAGGAAAAGGAGAAGCGGCTTCAGCTGTCGATCTCAATGGAGGAAAGTTGAACGTCTGAGCCGGGGGACAATATAAAAAAGCGGCGGTTAACGCTCTTGTGGAGATGCGCATGTGCGGAGCATCCTCCCAGAGTGCAGCGCGGCCTGTACCGCAGATAGGGGCCGTTCCCACCCGCGGGGCATTGTGGGAGCCGCAGGACGCCATTGCCCCCTCATTAACTCAGTCAAAATTAACTCATTCCCTCTCAGCTCTCTCTCCCTCCTTTTCATATTGCAGGCTGAAATGGGGCTTTGTTGGCATCCATTACACCATCCCGGGTGTGATCAGATACTCTGTCCCTTCGTAAACGATTTCCCGTCCCTCCATCAGCTTGTGATTGTTATTGGCTTTTCTCCTCCTGAAATGGTTGCTGAATTTGTTGGTCTTTTTCTCCTGGCTTCATAACCAACCCTCTCTCCCTCTGTCTCTCTCCTCGTGTCAGAGATAGCAGGAGGGAGAGATAGAGAGAGGAAGACAGAGAACAACCCCAGCTTCTCCAATCTATCCACGCAACTCAAGTCCCTCATCCTGGAACCTTGCTCGTGAATCTTTTCTGCATCCTCTCTAATGCCTCCACATCCTACCTAAAGCACGGTGTCCAGAATTGGACACAATACTAGATGAGGATGAAGCAGTGTTTTATAAAGCTTCATAACCTCCTTGCTTTTATACTCTAAGCCTCTATTTACAAAGCCTAGGATCCCATACGCTTTTTAACCACTTTCTCAACTAGCTCTGCCACCATCAATTTGTGCACAGACATCCCCAGGTCTCTCTGTTCCTGCACCCACTTCCTTCTGTTCTTAAGTTCCCATGACAGAGAGGGACAGGAGGACAGGGAGGTCGAGAAATAATGAGGGGGAGAGAGAGCAAACAAACAGGAAACACATATGGGAACACCACCACCTGCAAGTTTCCCTTCCAGTCTCACACCATCCTGACTTGGAACTCTGTCACCATTCCTTCACTGTCACTCGGTCAAAATCCTGGATCTCACTTCCTAACAGCACTGTGGGTGTACCTACCCCACATGGACTGCAGCGGTTCAAGAAGGTTCAACGGCAATTGGTGATGGGCAATAAAATGCTGGCAGAGCCAGTAATGCACACATCCAACAAATGAATAAAAAATAATAACAATTTGGCACCAAGTCACTAAAGGAGATATTGAACTGGACACAGGAACACAAGAGGTAGGAGCAGGAGTAGGCCATTCAGCCCCTCGAGCCTGCCCTGCCATTCAATAAGATCATGACTGATCTGTCCCAACACTCAACTCCTCTTTCAGGCCTGCTCTGCAGAACCCTCGACTCCCTGAGAGGGTTGAGAACAAATATTTTCCCACAAAGACAAACAGGGTGAGACTCCCAAATCTAGAGCCCCTTAGATAGCAAGAATCAAACCAGGTAGAATAAGGCACAAAAGGGAAACTTATGTCAGATACCGAGAGCTCAATACCACAGAAAGCCGAGAGGAGTGTAGAAACTACAAGGGTGAAATTAAAAATCAAATTAGGAGAGCAAAGAAATGGCCGGAAAATAATATTACCAAGTAAAATCAAGGAAAGCACAAAGATGTTTTATAAATACATGAAGAGCAAGAGGAGAACTAAGGATAGAGTTTCAGGGACCAAAAAGGGAATGTGTGTATGGAGGTGGGAGATGTGGGCACGGTTCTTAATGAATACTTTGTATCCGTCTTTATAAAAGAGGGGAAACGATGCAGACATTGTAGTTAAAGAGGAGGAGTGTGAAATATTGGATGGGATAAACAGGGTGAGAGGGAAATATTAAGGTGTTTAGCATCTTTGAAAGTGAATAAATGGTCAGGCCTGGATGCATTGGAATCAGTTCAGAGAAGGTTCACTCGGCTGATTCCTGGGATGAAGGGGTTATCTTATGAGGAATAGTTGAACAGGTTGGGCCTATACTCATTGGAGTTTAGAAGAATGAGAGGTGATCTTATTGAAACATACAAGATTCTGAGGGGACTTGACAGGGCGGATGTTGGGAGGATGTTTCCCTTGTGGAGGAGTCTTGAACTAGGGGGCACCGTTTAAAAATAAAGGGTCTGCCATTTAAGACTGAGCTAAGGAAGACTTCTTTCTCCCAGAGGTTGGTTAGGCTTTGGAATTCTCTTCCCCAGAGAGCAGTGGAGGTTGGGTCAATGAATTTACAAGGGAGTCAAGGGTTATGGGGGGCAGGCAGGAAAATGGAGTTAAAGTCACTATCAGATCAATCATGATCATATTGACTGACAGAACAGGCTCAAGAGGCTGAATGGCCTACTCCTGCTCCTATTTCTTCGGATCTAGTGTATAAATTGGAGGGTTTGCTCTCCACTTTTTAAACCATTTTTATAGCAGAGACAGGTCCATGTGTAATATAAACAGAGACAGGGTCTAGTGCAGACCTAACTAGTGCATTGATAACTGAGACTAGTGTAAAAGGTATCAAGGATACAGAATTCTAAATATACATTCAGTTGAAGTTTTTTAGGCCAGTACGTAGCAAGGTCAACAAGAGATGGGTCAGTTTGACACTTAGTTTTAGGGAATGAAGCTGGGCCGGTGGAAGGCGATTTAGAAAAGGTGGACTGGAAAACGCTACTTGAAGGTAAATCAGTGTCAGAGCAGTGAGATTGAATCATTTCATCCTGGAGGAATTATTATTCCAGAGTTATTTTTTATTTTCAGAGAAATTCAAATTCACAAGAGCCCAATGTGGGATTTGAACTCCGACTTTTTCAGTCATTACCTCAGGCTTTCAGATTACAAACTGTAAAAGACATTCACCTTCCTCCTGTTGTGACCTGACTGTCTCAGCTTTTGTGTAGTGTCTCCAATCTTGTTCTTTCATGTGTCTGAAGACTTTGATGTTATTCAGACATTGGTAAACCACTTCATTCTCTCAGGTCATCGGCTCAAATACCTTCAGGGACACAATCCACAATCTAATTCACACCCTATTCAAGCAACCAAAATCTTCAACTCCATTCAGACACCCCGATATCCTGTCCCTGCACAGATAACTGACAGTTCCACAATGCAGAAATGTCTGAATGAGAAACCACATTTACCTGACACAATCCAAGCTCCAAATTGAATCATTAAGATATCGAAAATACCACAGAAATGTGACTTGTTCCTTGTAACAGTGAGACTGAAACATTTCAGGGTACTATTCAACCAAGAAGGATTCCGAGAAAAGTCAGGATCAGGATTGAAAGAGAAAGAGAGAGAGTAAAAAGGGGGGAGTGAGAGAGGGGGTAGAGAGAGAGAGAGACACTGTCAGCTCCTGGATGGGGAAGGATTCTCTGTTCCTTCACCCATTTTAACATTGTACCATTTAGTTTAGACAGAGAGACATAGACTGACAGGGTGACTGACAGAGAAAGAAGGATATTTAACATCGGATATTGGATGTAATTTAACCCCACAACCCTGTTCCGGCATTCAATGAGATCAGGGCTGATCTGTGATCTATCTTACACCATATATCCTGCCTTTGCCCCTTATCTCTTACTATCTTTGCTTAACAAGAATCTATCAATCACAGGTTTAAAAATTAACCAATAATCCAGCATGAAATTTCCACAAACAATATCATGAGGGTGTGATGGCTCCCACAGTGGAATAGCTTGCTGGATGTTTAAAATGGAGGCTATTTCTTCTGGATCATCAAAAGTATCCGCCTGGGCCCCAACATCATCGACATTTCCCCCTCTCCCGATGTTTTTTTCTCTCCATATCTATCTCTTATATGTTTGTGTCCACAGCAGTGAAGGATTACATCAAATTAAAATATCTTACATTATCCTTTTCATCCACCTCAACAATCTCTCTCTCTCCAACGTTGTCCCTCTCGACAGCCCTCTCTCTGCCTTCATAACTAACCCTCTCTCCCTCTGTCTCTGTCCTAGTGTCAGAGATAGCAGGAGGGAGAGACAGAGAGAGAAGGAGAGAGTGAGAGCGACAGAGATGGAAAGACAGATGGAGAGACAGAGAGAGAGAGAGGCAGAGATGGGAGAAGAGATAGGGAGTGACAGAGAGATTTCATAAAAATCTATCAAACTCAGATTTAAAAATTAACAAGTGTCTATGCATCAATTGCTGATTGTGGAAGAGAGTTCCAAACTGATACCACACCTGGTGTGTTGAAGTGTTTCTTCATTTCACTCCTGAAAGGTTTTTAGACTAGGTTTATATTTTTAGACTATGCCCCCATGTTCTAGACTCTGCAGCCAGTGGGAATTGTTACTCTCTGTCCACCCTATCAGTTTCCCTTATTACCTTGAAAACAATCATCAAATCACACCTGAGCCTTCACAATTCCAGGGATACAGAGTAAAGCTCCAGCTACACTGTCCCATTAAATATTCCCAAGCCAAGCACAAGGTTGGGTTTGACACAGAGTAAATTTCCCTCTACACTGTCCCATCACACACTCCCAGGGCAGGAACATCATGGGGTGGATACAGAGTGAATCTCACTCTACACTGTCCGATAGAGACAGAGAGAGAGACAGAAAAAGAGAAACAGAGAGACATGGACTGACAGGGTGACTGACAGAGAAAGAAGGATATTTAACAGGGGATATTGGAAGAGGAGGATGCAATTTAACCCCACAACTCTGTTCCTGCATTCAATGTGATCTTGGCTGATCTGTGATGTAACTTACACCATATATCCTGTCTTTGCCAGCATGAAATTTCCACAAACAATATCATGAGGGTGTGATGGCTCCCACAGTGGAATAGCTTGCTGAATATTTAAAATGGAGACAGAGAGAGAGGGACAGAGATAGGAGAGATAGGGAAAGACAGAGAGGGAAAGACAGATGGAGGAACAGAGAGACAGAGATGGAAGGAGAGAGAGGGAGTGACAGGGGAGGGAAAGACAGACGGAGAGACAGAGAGAGAGAGACGGAGATAGAAGGAGAGAGAGGGAGTGACAGGGGAGGGAAAGACAGACGGAGAGACAGAGAGAGAGAGACGGAGATAGAAGGAGAGAGAGGGAGAGACAGAGAGGGAAAGACAGACGGAGAGACAGAGAGAGACAGGGGAAGATGGAAGGAGAGAGAGGGAGTGTTCGGGAGGGAAAGACAGATGGAGGGACAGAGAGAGAGAGACAGGGAGAGAGATGGAGTGTCAGGGAGGGAAGGACAGATGGAGGGATAGCGAGAGAGAGAGACAGAGATAGAAGGAGAGAGAGGGAGAGACAGAGAGGGAAAGCCAGATGGAGAGACAGAGAGAGAGAGACAGAGATAGAAGGACCGAGAGGGAGTGACAGGGAGGGAAAGACAGTTGGAGGGACAGAGAGAGAGACAGAGAGAGAAGGAGAGAGAGGCAGTGTCAGGGAGAGAAGGAGAGAGAGGGAGAGACAGAGAGGGAAAGGCAATTGGAGAGAGAGAGAGAGCGAGACAGAGAGAGAGGCAGAGACAGAGATAGAAGGAGAGAGAGGGAGAGACAGAAAGAGAAGGACAGATGGAGGGACACAGAGAGAGGCAGAGACAGAGATAGAAGGAGAGAGACGGAGAGACAGAGAGGGAAAGACAGATGGAGAGACAGAGAGAGAGACAGAGAGAGTGGCAGAGACAGAGATAGAAGGAGAGAGAGGGAGTGACGGGGGATGGAGACAGATGGAGAGACAGAGAGAGAGAAGGAGAGAGATGGAGAGACAGAGAGGGAAAGACAGATGGTGAGCCAGAGAGAGAGAGTCAGAGATGGAAGGAGAGAGATGGAGAGACAGGGAGGGAAGGACAGATGGAGGGATAGAGAGAGAAAGACAAAGATAGAAGGAGAGAGTGGTAGTGACAGAGAGGGAAAGACAAATGGAGGGACAGAGAGAGAGACAGAGATAGAAGGAGAGAGAGGGAGTGTCAGGGAGGGAAAGCCAGATGGAGGGACAGAGAGAGAGAGACAGAGAGAGAAGGAGAGAAATGGAATGACAGGGAGGGAAGGACAGATGGAGGGATAGTGAGAGAGACAGAGATAGAAGGAGAGAGAGGGAGTGACAGGGAGGGAAAGACAGATGGAGAGAGAGAGACAGCGATAGAAGGAAAGAGAAATAGTGACATGGAGGGAAAAACAGATGGAGGGACAGAGAGAGAGACAGAGAGAGAAGGAGAGAGAGGGTGTTGCAGAGAGGGAAAGACAGATGGAGGGACAGAGTGAGAGACAGAGAGAGAGAGAAGTAGAGAGAGGGATAGACCGAGAGGGAAAGACAGATGGAGAGAGAGAGAGAAAGACAGAGCTGGAAGGAGAGAGAGGGAGAGACAGAGAGGGCAATAGAGATGGAGAGACAGAGAAAGAGGCAGAGATGGAAGGAAAGAGAGGGAGTGACAGGGAGGGAAAGACAAAATGGATACAGAACTGGCTGCAAGATGGATACAGAACTGGCTCAGTCATAGAAGACAGAGGGTAGCAGTGGAAGGGTGTTTTTCTGAATGGAGGGATGTGACTAGTGGTGTTCCGCAGGGATCAGTGCTGGGACCTTTGCTGTTTGTAGGATATATAAATGATTTGGAGGAAAATGTAGCTGGTCTGATTAGTCAGTTTGCGGACGACACAAAGGTTGGTGGAGTTGCGGATAGTGATGAGGATTGTCAGAGGATACAGCAGGATATAGATCGGTTGGAGACTTGGGCGGAGAAATGGCAGATGGAGTTTAATTCGGACAAATGTGAGGTAATACATTTCTGAAGGTCTAATGCAGGTGGGAAGTATACAGTAAATGGCAGAACCCTTCGGAGTATTGACAGGCAGAGAGATCTGGGCGTACAGGTCCACAGGTCACTGAAAGTGGCAACGCAGGTGGATAAGGTAGTCAAGAAGGCATACGGCATGCTTGCCTTCATCGGTCGGGGCACAGAGTATAAAAATAGGCAGGTCATGCTGCAGCTGTACTGAACTTTAGTCAGGCCACACTTAGAATATTGCGTGTAATTCTGGTCGCCACACTACCAGAAGGACCTGGAAGCTTTGGAGAGGGTACAGAGGAGGTTTACCAGGATGTTGCCTGGTCTGGAGGGCATTAGCTATGAGGAGAGGTTGGATAAACACGGATTGTTTTCACTGGAACGACGGAGGTGGAGGGGCGACATGATAGAGGTTTACAAAGTTATAAGTGGCATGGACAGAGTGGATAGTCAGAAGCTTTTTCCCAGGGTGGAAGAGTCAGTTACTAGGAGATAGAGGTTTCAGTTGAGAGGGGAAAAGTTTAGAGGGGATGTGCGAGGCAAGTTTTTTACACAGAGGGTGGTGAGTGCCTGGAAGTTGTTGCCGGGGGAGGTGGTGGAAGCAGGTACCATAGAGACGTTTAAGAGACATCTTGACAAATACATGAATAGGATGGGAATAGAGGGATACGGACCCCGGAAGTGCAGAAGGTTTTAGTTTGGGCAGGCATCAAGATCGGCGCAGGATTGGAGGGCCAAATGGCCTGTTCCTGTGCTGTACTGTTCTTTGTTCTTTGACAGATGGAGGGACAGAGAGAGAGGTAGAGACAGAGACAGACGGAGAGAGAGGGAGAGTCAGGGAGGGAAAGACAGATGGAGAGACAGAGAGAGAGAGAGACAGAAATAGTGAGAGAGAGAGACAGAAATAGTAGGAGAGGGAGAGACACAGAGGGAAAGACAGATGGAGTGACAGAGAGCAAGACAGAGAGAAAGGCAGAGACAGAGATAGAAGGAGAGAGACGGAGAGACAGAGAGGGAAAGACAGATGGAGGGACAGAGTGAGAGACAGAGAGAGAAGGAGAGAGATGGAATTCAGAGGGTAACAGAGAGGGAAAGTCTGGGATTCAGAGGGTAACAGAGAGGGAGAGACTGGAATTCAGAGGGTAACAGAGAGGGAAAGTCTGGGATTCAGAGGGTAACAGAGAGGGAAAGTCTGGGATTCAGAGGGTAACAGAGAGGGAAAGTCTGGGATTCAGAGGGTAACAGAGAGGGAGAGACTGGGATTCAGAGGGTAACAGAGAGGGAAAGTCTGGGATTCAGAGGGTAACAGAGAGGGAGAGACTGGGATTCAGAGGGTAACAGAGAGGGAGAGACTGGAATTCAGAGGGTAACAGAGAGGGAGAGACTGGAATTCAGAGGGTAACAGAGAGGGAGAGACTGAGATTCAGAGGGTAACAGAGGGTAAAATAGAGTTGGCGAGGGCAACATAGAAATTTTAAGGCACAGAAAGAGGCCACTTGGCCCATCCTCTCTGTGCCAGCCGAAAAACGATCAACCTATTCTCATCCCACCTTCCAGCATTTGGTCCGAGCACTGCAGCTTACCGCACTTGAGGTGCCTATCCAGACTCCTTCTGAATGAGTTGAGGGTCTCTGCCTCAACTATCCTTTCAGGCAGTGAGTTCCAGACCATCGCGACCCTCTGGGTGAAAAAGATTTTCCTCAACTCCCCTCTAATTTATCAACCAATCACTTTAAATCTATGCCCCCTCGTCACTGACCTTTCTGCTATGGTTCTCTGCCCTTCACCTCCACTCCATCCAGGACCCTCAACATTTTGTACATTTCAATCAGATCTCCCCTCAGCCTTCTCTGTTCCAAGGACAACAACCCCTGCCTATCCTCATAGCTACAATTCTCCAGTCCTGGCAACATCCTAGAAAATGGGAGAGAGACAAAGTCCCGTGTTCATAACACATGGATAAAGAGGTTAATCATCTGAGCTGTTACTCTGAGACAGAGACAGAGAGGGAGGGAGAGAGG
Organism: Heterodontus francisci; assembly: GCF_036365525.1. Taxonomy (NCBI): domain Eukaryota; kingdom Metazoa; phylum Chordata; class Chondrichthyes; order Heterodontiformes; family Heterodontidae; genus Heterodontus; species Heterodontus francisci. Next base: position 6,189,957 of record NC_090415.1, read on the forward strand.
GAGAAAGAGAGAGAGGGAGAGAGGGAGGGAGAGATGGTGTGGGGGAGACACAAACTGAGACGTGGACAGAGGCAGCGAAAGAAAGAGAGGGCGTGACTGAGAGAGAGAGAGAGAGAGGCAGAGAGAGAGAGAGGCAGAAAGAGAGAGGCAGAGAGAGAGAGGCAGAGAGAGAGATAGAGAGAGACAGAGAGAGAGGGAGCGATGGTGTGAGGGAGGCACAAATTGAGACATGGACAGAGGTTGAGAAAGAGAGAGAGGGAGAGATAGAAGGAGAGAGCTGGGGGAGAGACAGATAGAGAGTGAGAGAGGCACAGAGAGAGAAGGAGACACAGAGAGGCAGACAGAGAGGCAGACAGAGAGAGAGGGAGAGATGGTGTGAGGGAGGCACAAATTGAGACGTGGACAGAGGTAGAGAGAGAGAGGGGGGAAAGACAGATAGCGAGGGACAGAGGCAGTGTGAGAGAGGCAGATTAGAAGGTAGCAAATGTAACCCCACTATTTACAAAAGGAAGGAGAGAGAAAATGGGGAACTAAAGACCTGTTCGTCTAACATCAGTCATTGGGAAAATGCTCGAATCTATCATAAAGGATGTGATAACAGGACACTTAAAGAGAGATTGCAGGGGGGGGCGGGGAGAGAGAAATGGGGAGAGAGAGAAATGGGGGGGGAGAGAGATGGGGGAGAGTGTGTGAGTGAGACGGAGCAAAGGAGAGAGATACTAGGTTAGGTGGGACAATAAGCTGTGAGGAGAACACAAATAGACTACAAAGAGAGATGGTTTGGGATAGACAGCGATAAATGTCCCAGTGTTGTGGTAACATAAAATGGCCACTGAAAATGAACCTAAAATGGCTGACTGATGTGTGTGGATTTCCACAGATGAGAGGAGAGAGAGAGAGACAGACAGACAGAAAGAGAGACAAAGAGGGAGACAGGGACCAAGACACAGAGAGTGATAGCAGGATATTTGTCGGAGGACAGAGGAAGAGGAGGAGGCCATTTGGCCCCTCAACCCTGTTCTGTCATTCAATGAGCTCATGGCTGATGTGTGATCTAACTCCATGTACCTATCTTTGTCCCTTAATACCTTTGGTTAACAAAAATCTATCAAACTCAGATTTAAAAATTAACAAGTGTCTCAGCATCAATTGCTGATTGTGGAAGAGAGTTTCAAACTGATACCACACCTGGTGTGTTGAAGTGTTTCTTCATTTCACTCCTGAAAGGTTTTTGACTAGGTTTATATTTTTAGACTATGCCCCCATGTTCTAGACTCTGCAGCCAGTGGGAATTGTTACTCTCTGTCCACCCTATCAGTTTCCCTTATTATCTTGAAAACAATCATCAAATCACACCTGAGCCTTCAAAATTCCAGGGATACAGAGTAAATCTCCAGCTACACTGTCCCATTAAATATTCCCAAGCCAAGCACAAGGTTGGGTTTGACACAGAGTAAATTTCCCTCTACACTGTCCCATCACACACTCCCAGGGCAGGAACATCATGGGGTGGATACAGAGTGAATCTCACTCTACACTGTCTGATAGAGACAGACAGAGAGAGAGACAGAAAAAGAGAAACAGAGAGACATGGACTGACAGGGTGACTAAAAGAGATAGAAGGATACTTCACAGGGGATACTGGAAGAGGAAGATGCAATTCAACCCCACACTCCTGTTCCGGCATCAGATGAGATCTTGGCTGATCTGTGATGTAACTTACACCATATATCCTGTCTTTGCCAGCATGAAATTTCCACAAACAATATCATGAGGGTGTGATGGCTCCCACAGTGGAATAGCTTGCTGAATATTTAAAATGGAGACAGAGAGAGAGGGACAGAGATAGGAGAGATAGGGAAAGACAGAGAGGGAAAGACAGATGGAGGAACAGAGAGACAGAGATGGAAGGAGAGAGAGGGAGAGACAGAGAGGGAAAGACAGACGGAGAGACAGAGAGAGAGAGACGGAGATAGAAGGAGAGAGAGGGAGAGACAGAGAGGGAAAGACAGACGGAGAGACAGAGAGAGAGAGACGGAGATAGAAGGAGAGAGAGGGAGAGACAGGGAGGGAAAGACAGACGGAGAGACAGAGAGAGAGAGACGGAGATAGAAGGAGAGAGAGGGAGAGACAGAGAGGGAAAGACAGACGGAGAGACAGAGAGAGACAGGGGAAGATGGAAGGAGAGAGAGGGAGTGTTAGGGAGGGAAAGACAGATGGAGGGACAGAGAAAGAGAGACAGGGAGAGAGATGGAGAGACAGGGAGGGAAGGACAGATGGAGGGACAGCGAGAGAGAGAGAGACAGAGATAGAAGGAGAGACAGGGAGAGACAGAGAGGGAAAGCCAGATGGAGAGACAGAGAGAGAGAGACAGAGATAGAAGGACCGAGAGGGAGTGACAGGGAGGGAAAGACAGTCAGAGGGACAGAGAGAGAGACAGAGAGAGAAGGAGAGAGAGGGAGTGTCAGGGAGAGAAGGAGAGAGAGGGAGAGACAGAGAGGGAAAGGCAATTGGAGAGAGAGAGAGAGAGCGAGACAGAGAGAGAGGCAGAGACAGAGATAGAAGGAGAGAGAGGGAGAGACAGAAAGGGAAGGACAGATGGAGGGACACAGAGAGAGGCAGAGACAGAGATAGAAGGAGAGAGACGGAGAGACAGAGAGGGAAAGACAGATGGAGAGACAGAGAGAGAGACAGAGAGAGTGGCAGAGACAGAGATAGAAGGAGAGAGAGGGAGTGACGGGGGGTGGAGACACATGGAGAGACAGAGAGAGAGAGAAGGAGAGAGATGGAGAGACAGAGAGGGAAAGACAGATGGTGAGCCAGAGAGAGAGAGTCAGAGATGGAAGGAGAGAGATGGAGTGACAGGGAGGGAAGGACAGATGGAGGGATAGAGAGAGAAAGACAAAGATAGAAGGAGAGAGTGGTAGTGACAGAGAGGGAAAGACAAATGGAGGGACAGAGAGAGAGACAGAGATAGAAGGAGAGAGAGGGAATGACAGGGAGAGAAGGACAGATGGAGGGATAGTGAGAGAGACAGAGATAGAAGGAGAGAGAGGGAGTGACAGGGAGGGAAAGACAGATGGAGAGAGACAGCGATAGAAGGAAAGAGAAATAGTGACATGGAGGGAAAAACAGATGGAGGGACAGAGAGAGAGACAGAGAGAGAAGGAGAGAGAGGGTGTTGCAGAGAGGGAAAGACAGATGGAGGGACAGAGTGAGAGACAGAGAGAGAGAGAAGTAGAGAGAGGGATAGACCGAGAGGGAAAGACAGATGGAGAGAGAGAGAAAGACAGTGATAGAAGGAGAGAGAGGGAGAGACAGAGAGGGAAAGACAGATGGAGAGACAGAGTGAGAGGCAGAGATGGAAGGAGAGAGAGGGAGTGACACGAGAGGGAAAGACAAAATGGATACAGAACTGGCTGCAAGATGGATACAGAACTGGCTCAGTCATAGAAGACAGAGGGTAGCAGTGGAAGGGTGTTTTTCTGAATGGAGGGATGTGACTAGTGGTGTTCCGCAGGGATCAGTGCTGGGACCTTTGCTGTTTGTAGGATATATAAATGATTTGGAGGAAAATGTAGCTGGTCTGATTAGTCAGTTTGCGGACGACACAAAGGTTGGTGGAGTTGCGGATAGTGATGAGGATTGTCAGAGGATACAGCAGGATATAGATCGGTTGGAGACTTGGGCGGAGAAATGGCAGATGGAGTTTAATTCGGACAAATGTGAGGGAATGCATTTCTGAAGGTCTAATGCAGGTGGGAAGTATACAGTAAATGGCAGAACCCTTTGGACTATTGACAGGCAGAGAGATCTGGGCGTACAGGTCCACAGTTCACTGAAAGTGGCAACGCAGGTGGATAAGGTAGTCAAGAAGGCATACAGCATACTTGCCTTCATCGATCGGGGCACAGAGTATAAAAATAGGCAAGTCATGCTGCAGCTGTACAGAACTTTAGTTAGGCCGCACTTAGAATATTGCGTGTAATTCTGGTCACCACACTACCAGAAGGACGTGGAGGCTTTGGAGAGGGTACAGAGGAAGTTTACCAGGATGTTGCCTGGTCTGGAGGGCATTAGCTATGAGGAGAGGTTGGATAAACTCGGATTGTTTTCACTGGAACGACGGAGGTGGAGGGGCGACATGATAGAGGTTTACAAAGTTATAAGCGGCATGGACAGAGTGGATAGTCAGAAGCTTTTTCCCAGGGTGGAAGAGTCAGTTACTAGGGGACAGAGGTTTAAGGTGAGAGGGTCAAAGTTTAGAGGGGATGTGCGAGGCAAGTTCCTTACACAGAGGGTGGTGAGTGCCTGGAAGTTGTTGCCGGGGGAGGTGGTGGAAGCAGGTACCATAGAGACGTTTAAGAGACATCTTGACAAATACATGAATAGGATGGGAATAGAGGGATACGGACCCCGGAAGTGCAGAAGGTTTTAGTTTGGGCAGGCATCAAGATCAGCGCAGGCCTGGAGGGCCGAATGGCCTGTTCCTGTGCTGTACTGTTCTTTGTTCTTTGACAGATGGAGGGACAGAGAGAGAAGGAGAGAGAGGGAGAGACAGAGAGGGAAAGACAGATGGAGGGACAGAGAGAGAGACAGAGAGAGAAGGAGAGAGAGGGAGAGACAGAGAGGGAAAGACAGATGGAGGGACAGAGAGAGAGACAGAGAGAGAAGGAGAGAGAGGGAGTGACAGGGAGGGACGGACAGATGGAGGGATAGAGAGAGAGAGGCAGAGATAGAAGGAGAGAGAGAGAGAGTGATGTGTGGGGAGACTGATGGAGAGACAGAGAGAGAGAGAGACAGAGAGAGAAGGAGAGAGTGGGAGTGACAGAGATGGAAAGACAGATGGAGAGACAGAGAGAGAAAGAGGCAGAGATGGGAGAAGAGAGAGGGAGCGACAGAGAGGTTTCATAAAAATCTCTCAAACTCAGATTTAAAAATTAACAAGTGTCTCAGCATCAATTGCTGATTGTGGAAGAGAGTTCCAAACTGATACCACACCTGGTGTGTTGAAGTGTTTCTTCATTTCACTCCTGAAAGGTTTTTAGACTCGGTTTATATTTTTAGACTATGCCCCCATGTTCTAGACTCTGCAGCCAGTGGGAATTGTTACTCTCTGTCTACCCTATCAGTTTCCCTTATTATCTTGAAAACAATCATCAAATCACACCTGAGCCTTCAAAATTCCAGGGATACAGAGTAAATCTCCAGCTACACTGTCCCATTAAATATTCCCAAGCCAAGCACAATGTTGGGTTTGACACAGAGTAAATTTCCCTCTACACTGTCCCATCACACACTCCCAGGGCAGGAACATCATGGGGTGGATACAGAGTGAATCTCACTCTACACTGTCTGATAGAGACAGAGAGAGAGACAGAAAAAGAGAAACAGAGAGACATGGACTGACAGGGTGACTAAAAGAGATAGAAGGATACTTCACAGGGGATATTGGAAGGGGAGGATGCAATTCAACCCCACAACCCTGTTCCGGCATCAAATGAGATCTTGGCTGATCTGTGATGTAACTTACACCATATATCCTGCCTTTGCCCCTTATCTCTTAATACCTTTGGTTAACAAGAATCTATCAATCACAGATTTAAAAATTAACCAATATGCCAGCAAGAAATTTGCACAACCAATATCATGAGGGTGCGATGGCTCCCACAGTGGAATAGCTTGCTGGATGTTTAAAATGGAGACTGTTCCTTCTGGATCATCAAACGTATCTGCCTGGGCCCCAACTTCATCTACATTTCCCCATCTCCCGATGTTTTTTTCTCTCCATATCTATCTCTTATATGTTTGTGTACACAGCAGTGAAGGATTACATCAAATTAATATATCTTACATTATCCTTTTCATCCACCTCAACAATCTCTCTCTCTCCAAATTTGTCCCTCTCTACAGCCCTCTCTCTGCCTTCATATCTAACCCTCTCTCCCTCTGTCTCGGTCCTAGTGTCAGAGATAGCAGGAGGGAGAGACAGAGAGAGAATGTTGAAGGAACTGTACTCTGTTCCTAAGCTGTGCTGAACATGCTCTGGGAGTGTTTGATGGGCTACATTAATGGGCCGTGTACAGTCCTGTATCAGGCTGTGAAGAAGCACAGCTTGTTCAGTGTACAACGGGTCAAAGGGAACGATTCACTCCTGTCTGCTACTGGGAAGAGAGACTGACCTTAACATCAAGGCAGCGTTTGACCGAGTGTGACATCGAGGAACCCGAGTAAAACTGAAGTCAGTGGGAATCCGCTGGTTGGACTCATACCGAGCACAAAGGAAGATGGTTGTGGTTGTTGGAAGTCAATCATCTCAGTCCCAGGACATCACTGCAGGAGTTTCTCAGGGTAGTGTCCGAGGCTCAACCATCTTCAGCTGAGATCACAGGAGAGAATGCTGGAAATACTGAGCAGGTCAAGCAGCATCTGTGGAGAGAGAAATAGAGTTAGTGATTCAGCTCGATGCTTTCCAGATTTCCAGCATCCACAGTATTTTGCCTCAGATAATGAAGCAATCCATAGCCACATGCACCAAGACCCGGACATCATTCAGGTTTGGGCCGACCAGTGACAAGTAACATTCACGTCACACAAGTGCCAGGCAATGACCATCTGCAACAAGAGAGAATCCAACCACCTCCCCTTGGCATTCAAAGCATTATCCCATCGCTGAATCCCCCAGCGTCAACATCCTGGGGAAACATTGACATCAAACTTAACTGAACGAAACACATCAATAGTTTCTTCACCCAGTGGCTGGTGGGTGTCTGGAACTCACTGCCTGAAAGGATTAGTATAAAATGGGTGGTTGATGGCCGGCACAGACTGGGCGGGCCGAAGGGCCTGTATAAGTGCTGTATCTCAAAACCAAACTGAAATAAACACCCCTTACACTTCAAAATTCCAGGGATACAGAGTAAAGCTCCGTCTAAACTGTCCCTTCAAATGCTGCCAAGCAAGTACAGAATGGAGTTATCTGCAGAGCAAATCTCTGTCCTCTCTGTTCTATACAACACTCGCAGGACAGGTACAGTGTGGGGTTAGATACCAAGTAAAGCTGCCTCTATATATGCCTCTCTTTCACCTCCTCCATCCAGATGGAGAGAGTAACAGTGAGAAAGACAGGGATAGATATAGAGAGGGAATAACAGAGAGAGGGAAGGATAGCAATGGGGAGAGATTACCAGAGAGGAAGAGATTGGGATGGAGAGTGTCGGTCAGTGTTCCTGCAAAGCTGTGTGCAGCAGCCTGGAAGGTACCACGCAGGTCCTGTTCCGTGATAAATAACACACGTCTTCGAAGATTCTTAAAAATTTAAAGGGACTGCACATGGGTCAAAAAAAACTTGCCGTGCACAACAACTAAATTTTCTGGGAACATTGGAGCCAGCTGTAGCTCAGTGGGTAATAATCCTGCCTCTGAGTTATACGTTTGTGGGTTCAGGTCCGAACACAAAATCTAGGCTGATGTCACCCAACAGAAAATCAGAACAGACCAGCGAGACACAGAAAAGGAAACTTGTGTTGAATTTGTGAGCCTCGCTTTCTGTAATGTTTTAGTGTTTGGTCAGAATGTTGACCCAGTGAAATTTTTCCCCTGTGGCATGAGAGTTATCTGAATAGAGATTATAACATCTTATTACAACACGAAGGTACCGTGCGCACTGAGTATAACAACATTTGCAGCGTCCCATCATGTAAAATACTTTACTGGGTGTGGGATCAGGGTTTGATATTTCCAAAACACTGAGGTAAACTCGAACTTTTAATCAGCCCTGGGAGGAAAGTAAACCTGGAGACTTTCAAACAGTAATCAATGTCAGATTTGATCAATTATTAGGGATTCATCAATTTAGTATACAAAGCAGACAGAATATGCCGTTAAAGAGCGGGATATGGGTTTCCTACCAGCCTGCAGAAGGAAGTGCACCCTCTGCAGTTGTGGTATCACCAAAAGCAGCCAAATTAAAATAGCAAATTGATGTATGTGGAGTTTTACTGAGGTTCTGAGAGAGGAGAGAGAAACAGGCATAGACACAGACAGACACACACACACACCCACACACAGAGAACCACACACACAGACAAACACACACACAGAACCCCACACACAGACCTACATGCACACACACACAGAGAAACACACACACAGAACCACACACACACACAGACCGACATGCACACACACACAGAGACCGACATGCACAGACACACACAAAAACAGACTGCCCAAGGGACAGAGAGTGACAGAAGAATATTTCAATTTCTATAATATTTCAATTTCAGTTTCTATAAGATCCCCCCTCATTCTTCTGAATTCCAATGAATATAATCCCAATCTACTCAGTCTCTCCTCATAAGCCAACCCCCTCAACTCTGGAATCAACCTAGTGAACCTCCTCTGCACCCTCTCCAGTGCCAGTACATCCTTTCTCAAGTAAGGAGACCAAAACTGCACACAGTACTCCAGGTGCGGCCTCACCAGTACCTTATACAGCTGCAACATAACCTCTCTGCTTTTAAACTCAATCCCTTTAGCAATGAAGGACAAAATTCCATTTGCCTTCCTAATTACTTGCTGTACCTGCAGACCAACCTTTTGCGATTCATGCACAAGGACACCCAGGTCCCTCTGCATAGCAGCATGCTGCAACTTTTTACCATTCAAGTAATAATCCTTTTTACTGTTACTCCTACCGAAATGAATAACTTCACATTTAAAAACATTGTATTCCATCTGCCAGACCTTTGCCCACTCACTCAATGTATCTATGTTCCTCTGCAAAGTTTCACAGTCATCTGCACACTTTGCTCTGCCACTCATCTTAGTGTCATCTGCAAACTTTAACAACCTACACGTGGTCCCCAACTCCAAATCATCGATATAAATTGTAAATAATTGGGGTCCCAACACCGATCCCTGAGGCACACCACTAGTGACTGATTGACATCCAAAATAGCACTCATTTATCCCCACTCTCTGCTTCCTGTTAGTCAACCAGAGAGGGAAAGGCAGTTGGAGAGACAGAGAGAGAGAGAGACGCAGAGATGGAAGGAGAGAGATGGAGTGACAGGGAGGGAAAGACAGATGGAAAGACAGCGAGAGAGACAGAGATAGAAGGAGAGAGAGGGAGTGACAGGGAGGGAAAGACAGATGGAAAGACTGAGAGAGAGAGAGGCAGAGATGGAATTAGAGAGAGGGAGGGATAGGGAGGGAAAGACAGATGGAGAGACAGAGAGAGAGAGAGAGATAGAAGGAGAGAGAGGGAGAGACAGAAAGGGAAAGACAGATGGAGGGACAGAGGGAGTGGCAGAGACAGAGATAGAAAGAGAGAGAGGGAGAGTTAGGGAGGGAAAGACAGATGGAGGGACAAAGTGAGAGACAGAGAGAGCAGGAGAGAGATGGAGTGACAGGGAGGGAAAGACAGATGGAGGGACAGAGAGGGGGAAGAGAGATAGAGGGGGAGAGAGAGAGATAGAGCGGGGAGAGAGAGATAGAGTGGGGAGAGAGAGATAGAGGGGTAGAGAGAGATAGTGGGGGGAGAGAGAGATAATGGTGGGAGAGAGAGATAGAGGGGGGAGAGAGAGAGAGAGGTGGGGAGAGAGAGATAGAGAGGGCAGAGAGAGATGGAGGGGGGAGAGAGAGCTGGAGGGGGGAGAGAGAGCTGGAGGGGGGAGAGAGAGCTGGACGGGGGAGAGAGAGATAGACGGGTGAGAGAGAGATAGAGGGGTTAGAGAGAGATAGAGGGGTTAGAGAGAGATAGAGGGGGGAGAGAGAGATAGAGCTCGGAGAGAGAGATAGAGCTCGGAGAGAGAGATAGTGGGGGGAGAGAGAGATAGTGGGGGGAGAGAGAGACAGTGGGGGGAGAGAGAGACAGTGGGGGGAGAGAGAAACAGGGGGCAGAGAGCGATAGAGGGTTGAGAGAGACAGAGGGGGTAGAGAGAGATAGAGGGGGGAGAGGGAGATAGAGGGGGGATAGGGAGATAGAGTGGGGAGAGGGAGATAGAGGTTGAGAGGGAGATAGAGGGGGGAGAGGGAGATAGAGGGGGGATAGGGAGATAGAGTGGGGAGAGGGAGATAGAGGTGAAGAGGGAGATAGAGGGGGAGAGGGAGATAGAGGGGGTTGAGGGAGATAGAGGGGGTTGAGGGAGATAGAGGGGGTTGAGGGAGATAGAGGGGGTTGAGGGAGATAGAGGGGAAGAGGGAGATAGAGGTGAAGAGGGAGATAGAGGGGAAGAGGGAGATAGAGGGGGTTGAGGGACATAGAGGGGGTTGAGGGACATAGAGGGGGAGAGGGAGATAGAGGGGGAGAGGGAGATAGAGGGGGTTGAGGGAGATAGAGGGGGTTGAGGGAGATAGAGGGGATTGAGGGAGATAGAGGGGATTGAGGGAGATAGAGGTGAAGAGGGAGATAGAGGTGAAGAGGGAGATAGAGGGGGAGATAACAAATTTGGAGGAGATGTAAACAGTGCTGATGACATCAATCGACTACAACAGGACATCGATAGGTGAGCAGAATGGGCAGACAAGTGGCAGAAGGAATTTAATACAGGGAAATGTGAGATGGGCAGAAGGGATAGGGAGAGGGTATACAGACATAATGGCCCAGTTCTAGGGAGTGTGCAGGGACAGAGAGACCTGGGGATACATGTACATACATCTTTGAAGGTGGCAGGACATATTGAGAAAGTAGTCAGCAAAGCATATGGGATCTTGGGCTTCATAAATAGAGATTTTGAGTACAAAAGCATGAAGGTTATGCTGTATGTTTATAAACCTCTGGTTAGGCCACGACCAGAACACTGCATCCAATTCTGGTGACCACACTTTAGGAAGGATGTGAGAGTCCTTTGTGGGGAGCAGAGGGGATGGTGGATCCAGGGATGGGGGATTTTAGCAAAGTGGACTGGAAACAGCTACTTGAAGGTCAATCAGTGTCAGAGCAGTGAGAGTTACTGAGGGTTGATATCAAATATGTTCACACAAAGACAAACAGGGTGGGACTCCCAAATCTAGAGCCCCTTGGATGTCAAGGATCAAACCGGGTACGATAAGGCACAAGAGGGAAGCTTATGTCGGATACCGAGAGCTCAATACAACACAAAGCTGAGAGGAGTGTAGAAAGTACAAGGGTGAAATTAAAAAGCAAATTAGGAGAGCAAAGAAATGGCCGGAAAATAATATTACCATTAAAAGCAAAGAAATCACAAAGATGTTTTATAAATACATGAAGAGCAAGAGGATAATTAAGGATAGAGTCTTAGGGACCAAAAAGGGAATGTGTGTATGGAGGTGGGAGATGTGGGCATGGTTCTTAATGAATACTTTGTCTCCCTCTTTATAAATGAGGGGGAACGATGCAGATATTGTAGTTAAAGAGGAGGAGTGTGAAATATTGGATGGGATAAACAGAGTGAGAGGGAAATATGAAGGTGTTTGGCAACTTTGAAAGTGGATAAATGGTCAGGCCTGGATGCATTGGAACCAGTTCAGAGAAGGTTCACTCGGCTGATTCCTGGGATGAAGGGGTTGTCTTATGAGGAATGGTTGAACAGGTTGGGCCTATACTCATTGGAGTTTAGAAGAATGAGAGGTGATCTTATTGAAACATACTAAATACTTAAAGGGATAGACAGGTTAGATGCAGGTAAGATGTCTCCTTTGGTTCGGGGGTCTAGAACCAGGGGACACAATTTCAAAATAAGGGGGAAGCCACTTAGGTCAGAGATGGGGAGAAATGTCTTTGCTCAGAGTGTTGTGAATCTTTGGAATTCTCTGCTCCAGTGGGCTGTGGAAGCTCAGTCTGGGAAAAAGGCATTGAAGTGGATGATCAGCCATGATCGTATTGAATGGCAGAGCAGGCTCGATGGGCTGAATGGCCTACTCCTGTTCCTATGTTCCCAAGCTGCTGAAATAGTTTCTCCCAAACTATGCCATCAGTTCCCCTTAATATCTCTACATCTTTGAACAAATCACCTTGATCCTCCTAAATTCCAGGGAATAAATCCCCAGTTTGTGTAATATCACCTCGTAATTTAACCCTTGGAGTCCAGTTATCATTCTGGTAAATCTACACTGCACTCAAATGGACATGGACCCCCCCAAAGTCTCTTTCAACCTCCAGTGTTTCTATCTTTTCACCATTTATAAAGTACTCTGTTCTAGTCTTTTCTTGCTGACATTGAAATCTAACTACCACAGTTTTGCCCATTTATTTAAGATATTAATATCTCTTTGTAATTTGATGCTTCCAGCTACACTGCTTACAATGCTGCCTATTTTTGTGTCATTGGTAAACTTGGGTATGTTGCATTCTACCACATCATCTTAAATCATTAATAAATACAGCAAAACTGAGACACACACGGGCTTTGCACTAGTAGACAGGAGTGAATCATTCCAACCAAGAGGCTTTTTAATTCCAGATTTATGTTTTTTGAAAGAAAAAATAGAATTCAAATTCACAACTGCCCTGTGTGGGATTTGAACTCCTGCTTTTTCAATCATCAGATCAGGCCTTCAAATTAAAACCCATAAAAAGAGATTCATTTTCCTACTGCTGTTGTCTGACGGTCTCAGGTTTTGTATATTGTTCCCTTCGCCTCTTCTTGCATGTGTTTGAAGTCTTTGAAGTTTGTCAGACATTGGTAAACTACTTCATGTGGTGTTCTGTAAATACCTTCAATTCTGTGTATCTGGAAGGGACACAATTCAAATTCTCACCTTATTGCATCAACCAAAACCTGCAGGTCCATTCAAACAACTCTATTTCCTGTCTCTGCAAAGACAGCTCACACTTCCACAATGCAGGAATGTCTGAATGGAAACAGCTTTTGACACATTTCCCAACACGTTTGCTAACACTTTTCAGGATGAAGCTAAATTCAACTTAGAGATTGCAAGCCCCAAATTGAATCTTTTAGATGTAAAAAGTGACACAAATGAAATTCCAGATCTCTCAGTCCCTGCACCCATTTTAACATTGTACCATTTAGTTTATATCGCTTCTCCTCAGCCTTCCTTCCAAAATGCATCATTTTACATTTCTCAGCATTGAAGTTAACCTGCTATGTGTCTGACCATTTCACCAGACTGCCTCTATCCTCCTGAAGTCTACTCCTATTCCCTTCACTGTTTATTACATTGCAAATGGCACAATGTTGAAGTTATTCCCTGTATACCCAAGTCTAAGTCATTCATATATCAATAAGATCAGTGGTCCTAATCAAAACCCCTGGGGAATACCACAATTTACACTGTATACAGTGAGTACAAAAGCCGAGAGGGTGCGCTGAACATTTATAAAGCTCTGGTCAGGTAACAGAGAGGGAGAGACTGGGATTCAGAGGGTAACGGAGAGGGAGAGACTGGGACTCAGAGGGTAAGAGAGAGGGAGAGACTGGGATTCAGAGGGTAACGGAGAGGGAGAGACTGGGACTCAGAGGGTAAATGAGAGGGAGAGACTGGGACTCAGAGGGTAAGAGAGAGGGAGAGACTGGGATTCAGATGGTAACAGAGAGGGAGAGGCTGGGATTCAGACGGAAACAGAGAGGGAGAGACTGGGATTCAGACGGTAACAGAGAGGGAGAGTCTGGGATTCAGAGGGTAACAGAGAGGGAGAGTCTGGGATTCAGAGGGAAACAGAGAGGGACAGACTGGGATTCAGACGGTAACAGAGAGGGAGAGTCTGGGATTCACAGGGTAACAGAGAGGGAGAGTCTGGGACTCAGAGGGTAAGAGAGAGGGAGAGACTGGGATTCACAGGGTAACAGAGAGGGAGATTCTGGGATTCAGAGGGAAACATGGAGGGAGAGACTGGGATTCAGAGAGTAACAGAGGGGGAGAGAATGGGATTCAGAGGGTAACGGAGAGGGAGAGACTGGGATTCAGAGGGTAACAGAGAGGGAGAGACTGGGATTCAGAGGGTAACAGAGAGCGAGAGACTGGGATTCAGAGGGTAACAGAGAGGGAGAGACTGGAATTCAGAGGGTAACAGAGAGCGAGAGACTGGGATTCAGAGGGTAACAGAGAGAGAGAGCTGGGGGAGAGACAGATAGAGAGTGAGAGAGGCACAGAGAGAGAAGGAGACACAGTGAGGCAGACATAGAGAGGCAGACAGAGAGCTAGAGAGAAACAGAGAGAGAGGGAGAGATGGTGTGAGGGAGGCACAAATTGAGACATGGACAGAGGTAGAGAGAGAGAGGGAGAGATAGAGCGAGAGAGAGAAAAAGACAGAGAGGGAGAGATAGCGAGAGAGAGAGGGGGATAAGACAGATAGCGAGGGACAGAGGCAGTGTGAGAGAGGCAGATTAGAACGTAGCAAATGTAACTCCACTATTTACAAAAGGAAGGAGAGAGAAAATGGGGAACTAAAGACCTGTTCGTCTAACATCAGTCATAGGGAAAATGTTCGAATCTATAATAAAGGATGTGATAACAGGACACTTAAAGAGAGATTGCAGGGGGTGGGGGGAGAGAGAAATGGGGGGAGAGAGAAATGGGGGGGGAGAGAGGGGGGAGAGTGCGTGAGTGAGACGGAGCAAAGGAGAGAGATACTAGGTTAGGTGGGACAATATGCTGTGAGGAGAACACAAATAGACTACAAAGAGAGATGGTTTGGGATAGACAGCGATAAATGTCCCAGTGTTGTGGTAACATAAAATGGCCACTGAAAATGAACCTAAAATGGCTGACTGATGTGTGTGGATTTCCACAGATGAGAGGAGAGAGAGACAGACAGACAGACAGACAGAAAGAGAGACAAAGAGGGAGACAGAGACCAAGACACAGAGAGTGATAGCAGGATACTTGTCGTAAGACAGAGGAAGAGGAGGAGGCCATTTGGCCCCTCAAACTTGTTCTGTCATTCAATGAGCTCATGGCTGATGTGTGATCTCACTCCATGTACCTATCTTTGTCCCTTAATACCTTTGGTTAACAAAAATCTATCAAACTCAGATTTAAAAATTAACAAGTGTCTCAGCATCAATTGCTGATTGTGGAAGAGAGTTTCAAACTGATACCACACCTGGTGTGTTGAAGTGTTTCTTCATTTCACTCCTGAAAGGTTTTTAGACGAGGTTTATATTTTTAGACTATGCCCCCATGTTCTAGACTCTGCAGCCAGTGAGAATTGTTACTCTCTGTCCACCCTATCAGTTTCCCTTATTATCTTGAAAACAATCATCAAATCACACCTGAGCCTTCAAAATTCCAGGGATACAGAGTAAATCTCCAGCTACACTGTCCCATTAAATATTCCCAAGCTAAGCACAATGTTGGGTTTGACACAGAGTAAATTTCCCTCTACACTGTCCCATCACACACTCCCAGGGCAGGAACATCATGGGGTGGATACAGAGTGAATCTCACTCTACACTGTCCGATAGAGACAGAGAGAGAGAGAGACAGAAAAAGAGAAACAGAGAGACATGGACTGACAGGGTGACTAAAAGAGATAGAAGGATACTTCACAGGGGATATGGGAAGAGGAGGATGCAATTCAACTCCACAACTCCCAGAAGGACGTGGAGGCTTTGGAGAGGGTA
Organism: Heterodontus francisci; assembly: GCF_036365525.1. NCBI lineage: Eukaryota > Metazoa > Chordata > Chondrichthyes > Heterodontiformes > Heterodontidae > Heterodontus > Heterodontus francisci. The sequence continues at coordinate 6,205,508 of NC_090415.1, forward strand.
CAGAAGAGATTTACCAGGATGTTGCCTGGTCTGGAGGGCATTAGCTATGAGGAGAGTTTGGATAAACTCGGATCGTTTTCACTGGAACGACGGAGATGGAGGGGCGACATGATAGAGGTTTACAAAGTTATGAGCGGCATGGACAGAGTGGATAGTCAGAAGCTTTTTTCCAGGGTGGAACAGCCAGTTACGAGGGGACAGAGGTTTAAGGTGAGAGGGGCAAAGTTTAGAGGGGATGTGCGAGGCAAGTTTTTTATACAGAGGGTGGTGAGTGCCTGGAACGTGTTGCCGGGGGAGGTGGTGGAAACAGGTACCATAGAGACGTTTAAGAGACATCTTGACAAATACATGAATAGGATGGGAATAGAGGGATACGGACCCCAGAAGTGCAGAAGGTTTTAGTTTAGGCAGGCATCAAGATCGGCGCAGGCTTAGAGGGCCGAATGGCCTGTTCCTGTGCTGTACTTTTCTTTGTTCTTTGACAGATGGAGGGACAGAGAGAGAGGTAGAGACAGAGAGAGAAGGAGGGAGAGGGTGAGTCAGGGAGGGAAAGACAGATGGAGAGACAGAGACAGAGAGAGAGATAGAAGGAGAGAGAGGGAGAGACAGAGAGGGAAAGACAGATGGAGTG